>NC_042494.1:43220770-43259558 GCF_005508785.2 Acyrthosiphon pisum | reverse complement strand
CGTGATGGAATTTTGCTGCCCGTCGAGTTACTTTTAAATTAAATAACTTTATAAAATAAAATATGTTTAACTGATTGGATGTATTCAAAAATATGTCTGTTGAAATGTAAATAAAAATTAATTTTTTCAATGACTATTGTATCTATAATATTATTTATTTATTTATTGCGCCTTGCGGTAGGCCGAATACTATATTCGTAAATCGCCGGTGGATCACACACTATACTCGTAAATTCACCGGTAGACCGCATACTATAATATAGTATGGCAGTCGTTTTCCATAAAAACATCACAGACTCATTGAATTGGCTTTATAATTATATTATATACCTTGCTGTTAGAAGAAAACGTGAAGATTCAAACCAAATTAGAAGAAAGAAAATTATATGATTTAAAGAATTAATTTTTTGTAGGTATTAATGTTTTTGTGTTTTTTGTAAGAGTACTTGCCTATATATATATATTATTAATATATTCTACACTTATTATGGCCAAATAACTAGGTATCTAGGAAATTCTAGGATGTGATTATTGTGATCACAATGTGGTATAAAAAACTGTTACATACATGTAAGGCCGGATTTGGTGTTGTGGAGGCCCCAGGTCTCATATAAAATTGAACAACTTACTGCAAAAGGTACTTATTTTGTGGGGTTCTCTTATTAATTGATTCTTGTTGGGGCCCAGGGCCCCGGCCCCATGTCCCCCTAAAACCAGCCCCATATACATGTACTTATACTAGTTACTTTACTGTATTTATTATTTGAAATAATCGTTCTAAAAACCCAAAACTTCAAAATATTATAAAATAATAATTAAAAATTTCTCAAGATTAAGTTTTTTGTATTCGTATTCTGTGGCACAGTTACAAGGACTCGAATATTAACAATGTAATTAAAATTCAATACACATTCCAAAAAAATACATTATAATAGTTTAATTATTAAATTGTGATAGTTATGACGTTTAAGAAAAATTGTGTATTCCAAAAATAAATACATAGTACCAAAAAATATCAATAGCTCTATATCTATACATATACTCGTAACATAATATGAAATACTTAAGTTTACACTAATCAATGCATTTATGGATTAAAAATTTAAAAAAGCGGTTTTATATACATATACACCGTAACACTGAAATAATGAATTGACCAGGACATAGTTAAAAATTGATTTCAAATGATTTTAAATATTTTACAATAATTATATAACACTCAGGTACATGCCAGTACCCTATATGATAGTGCAAATATGTCGAACACTCAGTTTCTTTATTCTATTAGGATATTTCTTTTATGTGAACTGAAATAAATGCTAAACAAAATAAAATTAAGAATATTAATCTTTATAGTTTGGGTCAATGGTATTACCAATGGCAGAAAGAACCTATTATATTTACAACGCACAATGCGAGGGGCGTTATGCAAATATTTTAGCTATTCTATATTTCTATTTATTAGGCACATCGTTATACATCATTATAGTGACATTTTATGAATTATTTTTTTTGACACATTTTGAAATATTATAATAACACGCGCTAGCCGCTGACTTATTACGGTTGGTATAGTTTGTACTTAATTAATACACAAGGCTGTAATATTGTGAGAGGTGTCCAGGGACTAGAGCTCTTCCCATCAAGAAAATATTTTTTAAGTAGAAACATTTTAGCAGTAAATATTGTTTATTAACTATTGTATTACGAATAATTTTATATTTTAGTTAAAGCAGAATAATAACGAAAATTAAGAGTTTTTATATTTTTAACTTAAAAATTATGAGTGCCAAATATTTAGATTAGAAAAATGCTAGAAAGGTTAAAATGGACATTAAATCTTGACAGACAGTTAAAAAAAAAACACAAACATTTGATAAAATTAAAAACTGATTTTTTTTCCGGTTAAAAAATTTCTGTTTTATCAGTTTTAAATCGTTTAATATATGAGGTATGTTATGATGGTATGTTAAAAATCATTATAGCATTTTCATCAACCTGCATACTACTGCTGTATAGTGTATAGTCTGTACTCTGCACTCCCATGTGTTCTGTAAGACGTAATAAAATGAATAATGTAATATTTAATAAAATATACAACTTGTGATTGTACGAAATAAGTCTACCTCTATATAACGCTTTTTCCAAACCTGTGTTTGCATATAAAACAATAGAAAAAAAAAACAATAAACAACTTAAACTACAGGTGGTTGAAACAACTTTATATGCTTGTATATATTTTTTAAGTTCATGTGAACTAATATTTTTCTCGTAATAAAAATTTAAAAACTTTAAACTTTAAACGTGGGCAGATAATTTAATAAATTAAATATTTTATTGTTGATAACTTTATGGTCTTTTATTGTAATTTTGGTTTGTATTGGTATCAGATCACGGATTTATACATTCTATAATATAATAATAAACAGCAAGATAATATTATGTCAAAAAAGACCAGATTTATTTAAAAAATAAATTGAAATATTTTATAATACATTGAGAATGACAAGACAAACGAAAGTAGATAATGTCTGTTTTTTAATTTCCAATTTTCCTTCCTCTAATCCGGACACTGAACTATATTTTTATCCTATATTTAGTTCAGCGGATGCGGGAGCAATAATTGCGCCACATCCATTTATTATGCCTCATTTCACGAATAATCATTTAATGTATCGGTAGTAAGATAATGGTCCCTTAAACATGATTTGTTGGCCATCATGAACGATTAAATTAATACATTTTTTTGTTCAACCCGGGCAATAATATTTCAGATTTAATACATTTTATATTATGACGTTATATTGATCATAATAACTGTACTGCGGCTGAGGCTCCTACCTGGCTGCGAATTTCGAATAAAATATAAATAAATATACACAGTCAAAGGAATCATATACCTGCACTACTGCATGAACCGCAAGGCAGTGTGGATATCGAATTATTTAAATGTTGAATGTCTTATGTCAAACAAATCTGGCATCAGTTTCTTTTATATATAAGCTCCATATAGTTATAGTGGTGGTGTTAAGATTTTTCAAGGAATCCGCATAACCAATATAAAAAAACGCAACAATTACAAGCCCGGCCGGGAATTGTTGTGAATTTTTATGGTTCAAACACAACAACACTTATTGGTTATTATACAGTATACATATAATATACTATTATACCCATCGGCGCAGCTATTTCTTGCAATAAATACCTATATTAATAATAATTTGATATAATATTATGCGTGTCGAACACATTTTGCGGGTATGCGCACATGTCTCCGAACCAAACGGGCCAAGTGCGCGAACGATGTTTGCTCTGCTCGGCGGTTTCGGCGAAAACAAACAACCGGCTGCACACACTCGCGTATTGCTATGTCGTACCACCCACGTATGGCGGGTATGTGGGTCGGTGTGTCCTGCTATGGTGGAAAATTCTCGGCAGCCGAACGTACTGCAGTTTCGAAACCACCGCCCGAGTCCGCCCGTCGACGATGCGTTTTCTGTGCGTGTGCGTCGCGGTCCTGAGCGGCATGGTGGCCGTCGGCCGGTGCTTGGTGTTTACGCCCGATCCGAAGAAAGCGGCCGCCAACATACTCCGCGGGGTGTTGGCCAACGACCGAGAATGTCAGACAATCCTTACCCAGAAACTGGACCCGGGAGAGGTGGACTTTAACGGGAAGCTAGCCGAGCTGGGCCTGACCCAAGCTTCGGACACCGGGATCACGCCGAATTTGATCATCCAGCGCTTGATCACCCGTAAGAGCACGACGGGTACGCAGTTAATGTACGGCATAAGAGTACTGGGCATTGCGTTGGTCAATCAGTTCACGACCACGTTGATGGTGCACTCATACTTGGCGTCTAAGTTCACCGAGCGTAAGGACGCCAGCCCGGCGGCCATGCGGGTCAGTATATCCATGATCCAGGTGTCGCTGGTGAAATTTGCCAGCAAAGCGGCCTTCTTCGGCCATCCAATAGATTTTTTCAGGCAGTTAAACGATGACATCAACGTGTTTCTCGATGACAATAAAGCCATGTTGGATAACAAAAAAATAAACATGAAACAGGATACACGTAAAACCATAATGGACTTCTTGTTGAAATTAGTTGAAACCACCAAAGAAAAGGTAAAGAAAGTTTCACACGACTACAAGAAATTAGATGATAAAGAAATTCATGAAATTATGAGATCCTTAAAATTAAGAACCGAACCTCCGGAAGTAATCGATACAAAAATGGACGGTCATGATCTGTACGCTATGATTATTGATATCGATGATTATGAACATATAAACGTCAAGAGTGTTGAATTAGATTTCGGCGAAAAAAGATTTAAAATCAAGAAGTACATACCCACCGCGGATGACGATGAGTAACATAATTAATATCGAATAAAATGATAGTTCAACTCACTTCTCTTTACATCAGTTACCTGTATTATACAAACAATAAGTCGCATGACGTCGTGTCTCATAAGTTAAGTTTTCAAAATTATCGATATAATATTCAAATTGTGCCTTTTTGTTATACCTAGGTATTGTATTAATTATTTGAAATAGATATTCATGTGATTATCATTTATATTTTATTATTCGAACGAGTGTTTAATACGTAGTATTGTAACTATAATTATAACTAATAACGTGTCGTATTTTAATTATGGAATCAGAAAAAAACAAAATTTAATATGTTAATTATTTAATATTATAATTGTTATTGTTCAGTATTGAACCATGTTTAATCAATGTTATAATAAAATTATGTATTATCGATTTTCAAACTTTATTAAACACTATACCTAATAATAATATAGAATATGAGTTATAAATCTATAAATACATCCTTATTTTAAATTCTGCAGGGCGGACACGAGTCAATCAGGAGCTGAAAAATCCGTAGATTTTAAAATGATTGAATGATGAGTGTTTTTAAACTTTTACTTTTTGTAATAGGTAAACAAGTACCGTGACGTATTTATCATGGGAGGAGGTCAAGGGGTTAAATATGATGTTAAATCTTTTTTTACGAGAATATAAATGTAACTCACAGCTTTGTGTCGGAAAAAATATGTGGATAATTCATAAATACGAAACTGGGTAAGTAGTGCAAAATTATTTATTATTTTTGTAAATTAATACAAACGGATTGGACACTTATAATTTAACATGGAAAAAAATATTAAATTATCGAATGTTAAAATTTTAGAATAATATGAATACGTAGCTCAGAAATTATTTTATTTGACAAATCAATCAGACATCTGATCAAGACATACTGCAGACAGTTGAATTCAGATACAGAATTTAAATTATTTATTATTTTATGAAAAAATATCTACAGATTGACATCAGCACTTGAAAAAGTTCACAACTTACAAAATAAATTTAACCTACCGACATTATATAATATTATAATTGAGTAAAAACACAAAATGTTTTAATAATAAGTTTTATTCCGTTCATTTTCAGGGTTGCGTAACGTGTTTATTATTCCGGGTTTTAATAAAAAAAAAAAACTGAAAACCAACAAACACATAAATAAGTGTATCCACTATCCACACACACACTAAACTTAGTACAAATATACCATCGTTTGAGGGCGTTGACCTATTTGATGGATGTCCGATAAATAATTCATTCAATATAATATAATATTTTACTATGGTCAACGGACATTTTATTTTGTACAAACACCAATCATAATCATATAGCCCGGCTGTTTACAATATAAAAGGTATCCCCGGCCACTACCTTCAGCACCACAATGTTTGTCTCAGTCGAAAACACATTTATTTTAGATTTGTCTAAAGAGTCTGAACTGGCTACTTAGCATAATACCAAAAATAAATAGCCTATACAATATTATAATGAAGGGCTGTGAATTGAATGCATTAAAAAATCTCAAAAAGTCAATATAAAATGCAGTATAACTATACTAAAGAATCATAATTTAAAAAATACAAAATCCATTAAATGTAAAATATTTTGATGTAAAACATGTTAAATATTTAGAAGACGAATATAAAATAATAATTCATAAAATGTGAAAAAAGTTTTAATTGACGAAAATTATTATAAATATTGAAAAGTAGGTAATAAAAAAAACTAAAAAATGACCGAGAAAGAATACGATGATAGGTTTTTTCCCGTGTTATCGATAGGTATTATGCGATCTGTTGCGTATAATTTATTATCATATTTTATCTATTATTATTATTATTATTATAATCGCAAGCATAATAATATTTTCGTTGACCTCGGTTCGTCATCAGTTCATCGCCTATATGAGAACAAAATTGTCCGCCACTGAACACACACGATTCGATCGATTAGAATATTAATATTGTAAATTTATAATTTATATACGCACACGAATGGGATCGCACGTAGGCTTTCCGAAGGGCGAGCGTACGTAGAAGGTGCTGGGCAAACTGTCGTGGCTGGTGCGCGGTAGACAAATATTGGTAATAATAAATAACAATAATAATAAAAAGTAGGTATTACAATCATTACATTGTATTGTATAAATTTCCGTTCTAGCTGAAATAGTTAATAAAAGTTGCACACAGTTTGGGTCATCGCGCGCTTCGAGTGACTATGTTTTTATAGTAATTTCAAATTTGTAATATTCCGTTGTCCGCTTTATGTGTTTCAACTTTCAAGTACCTATATATTCCATATTGCTCGTCATCCCAGTCTGCACGCGTTTTAAATTCACATCATAAATATGTGACATTGACATAACGCATATTATGCCATTTATATAATACGTGAAACATATATATTATAATTCCATATACCTAGTTATACATAATAAATAATATACCTAGGTATCAAGGCTGATGGGAAAAATGTTCGAGGTGGAGGGGAGGTGGTTAAAATTGAATCATTTCGAACACTTAATAGTTAAAAAAAACCAACCGGCGCATATACCTTAATCATATAGAAAACAGTATTTATATTATATTAATACATCTAGATAAGATTTTTGTATGTATTAGGTACCTAAATTAAGTATTTTTTTAATACAAAGTCAAGCAGTCTTTTTTTCTTTTGGTGAAACGATAGTATAATAACTGTTCGTGCGTCTCAAATATAGGCTACTCCTTGAATATATTATTATTAACCAGTAACCTGTAACCGATTGGCAGTACGATAAAACAAAAAATATTATGAAAATAAAAGTATTAATAATTCTTAATCTTAATGTACTCTTAACATAAATATATTTTGATGAAAATGTCAAAGCACTAGGGTTATTTGTTTTTTTATAACAACAAAAATAAAATCGATGAAACACTATATTGGTTTAGTTTTTTAGTGTAAATACTATAAATATACAATCTATTCATTTTTCCGTAATTTGTTTTTTGTTTTACTTGAGTATTACGATATAGTACTGTGAGTTATTACTTTTTACTTCCCAAAGTACCAAATTTGTAGTACTCCAAAAGATAATGACTGCACAGACACTAAAATTAAATAAAACACATATCATTGTAAAACCAATAAATTCATCGCTTCGCTCAGAATCTAAAATACCTAGCTAACTATTTGTTATTACTTATTAATATAAATCATATATACCTATTTACACATATTATACTGTACTCTTTTAAAAAAATTATATTTATGAATTGTGTAACAAATATTATGCATAGGCCGCGAATACCTACTTAATAATTGCTGTCATGTATAGTGCATACTTTACGTTCATTTCTACATTATACATTTATAATATATAGCTATAGCCTAAATACCTAATGCCATACTACCTATTATATATTTATACTAACCGATTTTAACATAAATTAATAGTTTATAACTTGTAAACTAAACTGTACCTACATAATAAAATATTAAGACTTTATTTGAAAAATACAACTAATATATTAAATATTTATTAAAATTTACATGACCACAGTTTACGATATAACACCGATAAGCCTGTAAAAGCGACAGTAATAAAGCTATAATGTACATATTATTATATAATATAATATAAACATCGCCATCGACTTTGATCGTCATGTTTATCCAAAGTTTCCCTCTGTGGTTGGGTACGACAAATATAAGAAATATTGTATAAAACCTTTGACCTTTTTATACTATTTTGAGGTGCATTGAATAAGTGTTTTCACTTACAATTGGCAATAAAGATAATAGAAAAATAGGTAGTTGAAAATATGTACCTATGTACTTGAGCTACATTCAATGTTCAGCTTTATGTTCAAAAGTTTGTGTTGAGTCCGTAACTAGTTTTTCACTTTTCACAATTGTTAATAGGTAGTTCAAACAATTTTTAATAACTGCAACAGCAATAACTCTCACGTGGTTCTATTTGAAGACGTTAAAATTAAAAAATAAACACACCTATTACCAATATAATATGAAATAATAGATGTGTAATTTTGTGGATGACAGGGTGAACTTTGACATTATATTGGTAACCCTAATTTGTCTGTGTCTTATTGGGTACTGGACACTGGCAGCCATACAATTAATAAACATTTTATCTTATGGAAACTGGATATACAAACTTTTGTTTGTGGCGTGGTGTGTGCATTCAGTCACGAAACGTGTTCTGAGTAGCACTAGTCGTTTTCACTAGTTCCCGGATGGGTGAATCCTTGCCACACATATACGCGTGTCCAAACCAACTGCACCTCCCCCCCACGGTAACAGGCTAATGACCTCAATTGTCGAAGCCTAAATTTAAAAAAAAAATTTGTTTTTTAAATGAGAATACCACTTTTTTACTGTAAACATTTAGCGAATAATGTCGCGTTGTTTTTGAGTTATTTAACTTTGTGTTCTAATAATAATAATAGGTTCATGATAATGGGTTTGGAGTCCCATAATGGCACTATAGCGATTTTGAAACTTTAGTAATATCGATATTAATTATAAATCCATCAATATTTATAATTTGTAAAATTGGTATAAGAATAATTCATATTATAGGTTAGGTTATTTATACATATTATATTTTATATTCTTATACTATTTTTAAAGAATGTTATTCTTAAATTCTTAATATAAACTTTTTATAGCTGGGAAACTACGCATTCGAATTTTTAATTAGGTACATTAACGTTTTCAAAAAAAATTATCCACTAAATAGCTTATTGTTAAAAGGGAGGGGGTTCTTATTTTAAAAACAGAAGTTTGTATCACCACAGGATCCTCCATATAATATAGTCTTTAATTGTATTTAAAAATTCCAAAAATAATAATTTGACATTATTAAAAGAAAACATGGAAGTGAACATGCTTGGTGAACCACCCTGTACGTAATTATATTATATCAGTGTATATGCCTAAACGAATAGGTTTTTATTAGCGAAAAAAAGTGAAATTCCTCCTTGTTCTCGTAAGAGGGAAAGTTTTATTAAAACGATATGGACTATAACAATATTATATGTACCATACGACGTTAATTTAAACATAATAATATGTTACATTACAAATTGATTATCAATTTTTTTTTCTGGCAAAGTTTCCATTTTTTTTTTTTATATACAATAAGTTGTAGTTGGGCCAAACACCTCGTTGTTGTCCAACATTGCTAATATTATTACGATTTATGATTATTCGAGTATTCCGTTCGAGTTTGATTCACCTTCCACACTCCGATGGTCACTTTCAAACGTATAGATAATAATAATATGGAACAGTTATTGTGTTTATCAGACGACCATCGTTGAATAATAAATGACACGCACACGGATTTGAATGACGTTCAAACGTTGACGTGTGGTGTTACACGCTTATACGTATATGGTCGGGTTGTCTGCCTACTGCTTAGGTATTTGTAATAATTTAAAAGTGAACCAATCTTTTTATTGAAATATTTTGGCAGTTGGATTTTATTTTTTCATTCAATTATTATTCTATATTATCATTGACACGATATTATATCTATATTATATTCCCAGGTTACATACCGTTCTAAACTGAAAGCCTTGGAACAATAAGCCTGATATCAGGTATATACGGAATTTTAATAAAATACTAAAACTCCAAAACGGTATTCCTTCTTCGTAGGTAGGTAGTAATAGTATATACAACCAAACAATAATGTACATTACACATAATATAGCTACACATATATAACTAGACTGCGTATGCATATAAATATACCTAATACCTATTATAATATAGTATTTTTTTTATATTTATATAATATTTAATGCATTATAAAGCTACTTATTATATATAAAAAAAGTTACTCTATGTTTAATTGTATCTGTTATGTATAATATGCTAAAACCTCATAAGCTGGTTTAATTATACCCCCCCCCCCCCCCCCGCAGCTGGG
This sequence comes from Acyrthosiphon pisum, assembly GCF_005508785.2. NCBI lineage: Eukaryota > Metazoa > Arthropoda > Insecta > Hemiptera > Aphididae > Acyrthosiphon > Acyrthosiphon pisum. The sequence goes on along the minus strand of NC_042494.1, from coordinate 43,249,242 downwards.
TAATTCTAAAATGTAAACCATTAAGAACATTAAGTCGTTTACCTATTAACATTTATTATCATTAGGATTGGAAAATTATTCTGTATTTATAGCAGTTATAGATTTAAGCTTTAAGGATTAAGCATTTAAAAAAATGTATAAATCATTACCTATATCGTAGGTAGCCAGGTAGAATATATAAAATATAAGTAATATACATATAAAGTAGAATAAGAAACATATATTATAATAAATTCAACGCTATTTATTGCTTTAAAAAATCTAAAATAATCTAAACGGCCAATTAGGTAAACGCTCTGTAGTACAGTTAGTACCTATTTGTAGAGTTTACCTCTTCATTGATTAGGTCACTTGATTAACTGTAATAAATATGTTAAATTTGAATGCAATGATAAATTATTAATATTTTATAAGTCTATATTAAAGTAATATTATGTTATTTTGAACTAATTATTGCCAAAAATATTCTTATTTATTGTATTATGAGAATTATTATAATATCATATATTCTTGTTATTAACCGATTAGGTAAGTCAATAACACATATCGTAGAACGGTGTGAATAAGTTCTTGATATAAAATAAAAACAGTTTAAAATTATCATTGTGTTTAGATATAGTCTCTGAGGCAAGCAGTTAGTAATAATAATTGTCGTCAATCATAGTTTTTCGTTTAAATACCCGATTCCGTCAAATTTTGAGCTCAATTAATGTGTAGGTATACAAAAACTGTGCCTACATGGCGTATTTTTGAAATAAAAAAATGTCCAATAGTTTAAAAAAGCGTAGGTGGGGAATAATCTATTATTTTAGCCATGAGAATATAGATAATATTTTTTGATTTTTTTTTTAGATTTTAAATTTGATTATTTATACGAATAATCGCTAGGCTGACCCACCGTCTCCGTTCAGAAACGATTTTCGTCATAGACATATTATTATATAGAACAACAGACTAGATAGCCGACCAAATTTTGTAACTGAAGCCGCGTCCACCATATACCCTAACGGCAATGTTTACACTTTTATATGATAACACTATTTGATGGGAACAAAAATTAATTAATTGATGTTTGAATAACAATTTATTGAAATTTAAAATGCTATTATTACAAATTCTTGATATTAACAACTGTTTTTTCCTTTTATGTAAGTTTGTAAATTAAAATTTTGTTTGTACGACAAATTTAGTGATGTTGGTAAATCTCGAGGGAAGCGAATAGTTTTGGATTTAATATTTGGTTAACTACACAAATACACAGTTCACAGTTGGACTTTCATAGTTTTTTGCAGAGCTAGGCTGACCAACTTTATTTAATGGTCCATAATTTATATTTACATATACCTACCAATAAATTAAACAAAACAAAACACATTATTTTTTGAAAATGTATTTTATTTAGTTATAAATTATGTTAATTACTAATTAGTAATTACAGTTATATACTACCTACTGAATATTGTTATGGATAATTGGAATTGGTAATAGATATTGGTAAATAACATTTTTTTTGATATCTTGTGATGGTAAATAACATTGATGAATTGTATTGACTCAATATACCAATTATATTTTTGAAAATGAATGTAAAATGTGAAACATTTTTGCGTTAGGTTTTGGTATTTATTGAATAACATTATATCTACTATAAAATTATTTTAGTTAACTGCAGGTACAATATTATATATTTTAAATTTATAAAATTACGAAAAAAAGATCCTCTTTTGGTGATTGAACATTGCCAGCTTTGCTCTGACGATTAAAACAACCACGAACCATGCAAGAATGAATCATAGTAATAGTATAATGAATTATGCTATTATAGTTAAATTTTATTTTTTTAATAAAATATTAAAACTGTGAATATTTCTCATATTTTTTAATTATAGATCCAATTCGTTACAAATTCACGGGCCTATAAAACTGACTTGTGCATAGCAGTTCATGGTGAATATATTAAACAATATTATAGAAAAAATCAATGGTGGGCAAGTTAATGAAAATAATTTTACAAAATCTTATAACAAAAAGAAAACAACAATTTTTACAACACAAATTCAAGTCGTCTATTTTTAGTCCATTTACCCAGCAGGTACATCGTATACACCGTCATACCTTGGCCCATAATATAGTTCATATGACAATATTATAATAATTTAATATACATTTTTTGTTAAGAATATACATTTTTTATAAATACGGGCTTGGGGGCGGTCCCTAGCCCCCACCCCTGGAGCCGCCCCTGAATACCTTCCAAAAATTGTTTCCATATTTATTTCGATAATCTTATTTTCTAATCTCATACGTTTGCTTGTATTTATAACGAATACGGCAATATAAATTATAATTTATAAATATCTCGGACGACTTTATGTTTTGTCCATTGGAATTATTGTGGTATTTACCAGAAACCAGTAAATGTTATTGATATAATGATTTCCATTTTAAGACTATGATATTTAGTTTTAAACCTGTTTTTACGAATTGGAGAGTTAGATAAAACAAAAATCGGATTATTCAATACCGAGTAGATCATTAAATAATAGAATTCGTGAAAATAGCCAGTCCCATACAATGGATAGTATACTAATTATTACTCTTTACTGTAGTACCTATAGAATATAGATTATAATATAATTTGATTATTATGAATTGATGATATTATATTATTAGAAAAATAAATTACCAAAATTGAATGAATAAGTTTTGTCTCTTGGTTCCACACATGATAAAAAAAATTTAATTAACTTAACTGTACAATAATGATAATTAACTTTAAAAAGTTAAGTTAAGACAAAACAACATTTAACTGAATAAGTTAATAAGTTAAAAACAAAAAAACTAACTAGTTAAGTTAAAAAGTTAAAAAAAATATTAACTTTTTAACTTAACTTTAACTTTTTAACAAGTTAATGCCCACCTTTGGAAAAAATAATAAGTATTACGTACAATTTAAACGAGGGAGACGGTGTGGCCGAGCGGACTAAGGCGTAAGTTGCGACGCTTACCGTCGCCGGTTCGAGCTCGGCCACGGGTGGCAATTTTTCTTCTGGCAGTCACGATGTCCGGAGACAGAGGCCGCCATATCCCACACGAGCATGGCAGATACCTACGGGTGCCCACTTAAAAATTCTGCCAAAACAAATACACACGTGTTCAAAACCTACAGTACCCTCCCCTATAGTTCCACAGGCTAATGACCTCAGTTGTTGAAACCTCAACCCCCCCCAAAAAAAAAAAAATTTATACGAGTATTCTGTTCTTTATTACCTATTGGATTAGCATTAAAGTGATTTTACTGATTTTAGTTATTGAAGTGTGAAAAACTGAAAACCATACAATTTTACAACAATATTATGCTATATTTGTGTAAATATAAGTTTCTTTCATTCATTCAAAATTCAATTCATTTCAAAATTGTTTTCTTCTCCATATTATTAACTATATAATACGGCTATATTTTAATTTTTAAAATCCAAAAAAAGATTATGAGCTTTTTAAAATTTTTTTTTTTAGACCATGCTAATATTCAAAATAGTTTTAAATTGTAAATTTTGTTGATGTAGATACATAATTATTATTTTTTGGATTATTTACTGGAATATCAGTGATTACTTGCAACGTATCGGACTGTTTCAATTGTTCACATAATATTGGCACTGGTGCCCGTTTTCTAATTAGATATGAATATTGTGCGCAGAATAATAATTCATGGGCGTCAATGCCACTGAGTTAGATGCGGATGATATAAAACGGATCATCTGGCCAGTGGTAAGTATCAGTCTTTCGTCTGTGTCCAGTCGCAATCATTCAACGTAGAAAATCGAGTCAACTCACGAACAAAATCACCATGCAATTCCAAGTAAGTCGAATCATGAATTCGCTGTTCCAACAGCATGCGGTTCAATCGTCGAAAATTTAGCGATCATAGACGTAATATTGCTACGGTTTTTTTTTTTTTTTTTAATTTCTCGTTTGTCCCAATTGTGAATCGACAATATATGCATACACATAACATGTACTTTTACTCTATAGCTCTGATAAAACCCGATCTGATATATAATATTATAATCCGTTGGGGTTGAATATTTGAATGTACCTATATTGCTAGTTGCTACACATCGTGAAGATCCATGAATTCCAAAAATCATCATACCCCGTAATAAACACATCATACGGAATTGTCGACATTCTATTTATTCCTAAAAATTGGCCAAACACCTAACACACCACCTATAATATGGCTATATGTATAATACACTTCTAAATAACTAAAAAAAAATTGCAAATTGTGCGTGTTTCAGATGACTTTCGCAGTTCTCGCCGCGGCCATGTGCTTCGCCGCTGCCGCTCCCGCAACCGAAGAAGTCAAATCGTCGGCTGCTTCGACGTCGGCCCAATCTTCCGTTTCGGGCACCGATCGTAGCAAACGGTTCGTGGCCATCGCCGCACCGTACGCCGCTGCACCTTACGTGGCTGCCGCACCATACGCCGCCGCACCTTACGTGGCCGCTTCACCGTACGCCGCTGCACCTTACGTGGCTGCCGCCGCCCCATACGTGGCCGCTCCATACGCCGCCGCCCCTTACGCACTTGCTTCCCCACACGCCGCCCCGTACGTCTCATCGTACACCACTTACCCGTACGTAGCCAAGACCCTGGCTTCCCCGTACACTTACTACCCATGAACGGACGCTTTCACTCGTGACTACTCTCAGCTATATTCGGAAAGAAGTACGACGTGATGGATTTTGCTGCCCCGTCGAGTTACTTTTAAATTAAATAACTTTATAAAAATAAAATATTGTTTAACCCTGATTGGAATGTATTCAAAAATATGTCTTGTTGAAATGTAAATAAAAATTTAATTTTTTCCAATGATTTATTGTACGATTTTGTTTCCTATGAAAGCATTGGATTGGCATTATACATGTTAATTTTTCTAACTGTAAGGTACAAGAAAATATAAATAGTCAACAATTCAAAACAAAGAAATGTGAATAGTTTCAAGAATTGATATTAATGGGTTTGTGCTGTTTGCTTAATGTACCTTAATAATAATATCTTTCCGTGTGCAAGTATTCAAACCCCTCTTAAACGGATCCACTGATTTTGATGAAATTTTTTGTGTGTGTTTGAGAGGGTCTTTGAATGGTTTAGATTCATAATTGGACCCAGTAGGCTCAACCCGGGGAGGTGCTTAAACAGGTATTTTAAGATTTATGATGGAAATTGTTGTTTATAAATGGTATTATTATTATTATTATTATTATTATTATTATGTTACTATTTGTAGAAATAGAGAATTTGTAGAAATTAGTATTTATTTATTATTAGTTACCATTGGCTATTCGGGCAGATCAGGTACAAGCATGCATCAAATCAAATTTTCGCACATATGTAATTTTCACAATATTGCTTAACAAGGTAGCCGAGTTCCACTTATAGGTTATAGCAGGTGAATTGTCTACTTGATATGGTGTCGTACATTGTCCGTGATCTGACGTAGTCGGATTGCCTACCAGGGGCTGAGTTGCACTGACTGCAGCGAGTTACACCCAAAAAGAGTTGAACAATCACATTTTTTTTAAGAGTTGTCATTTTTTACGGGCAACGAAGTGCGTGGGATCAGTGAGATCCATTTATTTATTATTTAAGTAGGTGTTGCTCTACTGCACAGTAGGTTACAAAATACAAGCGGGTCACTGTAATGGATGGTATTACATTTTAATTCAATGATACAATATCATTGATACGAAAAACAATTCTGAGCGAAAACGGTCAGTCAACCTATGATATATTACTAAGTATATTTTATGATATAATTGTGAATAAAGTAATTTATTTACCTATTAATGAGGAACCTTGTTTTAAATGTTCAATCCTTTTCTATAAAAGTTGAACATTTTATAAATGTTACCTTCAAAATAATTTTTAAATTTTAAATTTGATAAATGTTGTCAAAATTCAAACTTTAAATGCTTATAAAAAGAATGTGTGCGTGTATTGTATTTTTAATATTTTTGCTTTGTATTAAATTCTTACGCTTTTTGTCCAAACAAGTACAATTTTACTGACATTTATAGAAAAAACCTCGCATTTACTTTCACATCAAAAAAGATACTGTTGAAGAAAATCTAAGCATTTTACTGTCCTAAATGGTGATGATAGATTCAAATAAAAAAAAAAACACACATCTTTGTTAAATCAATACATTCACTGCTCCGCTCAGAATCTAAAATATAATATAAAACGTTAGAATATATTTTAATTATGAGTTATGGCGTTTATGATAAATTGTGTACTTATTTAAAAAGTGAATAGTTTCTAAATATGGCATATGCCTATAACTCTATTAATAAATACTTTATATTGCTATACATTGTCATAAGAGTATACGTTTATTGTACGAGTGGTCCGATAAAAATCAATTCTAAATTCTAATACGAGTTCATAAACTACAGTAGAAATGTAGAACACTAGAACCAGATAACTGATATCCGATAGGTACCAAGTATGTTCAGACAAATTAAAAAAATGTTTCACACAATAATTGTATATTTTATAATATATTTATAGGTTTCTTGAGGCCCGCTGAGGCCGCTACCTCAGAGAAGTGTGGGTCACAGCAGAGTTGCTATATAAAGTGACAATTTTATTTTAAACGATGCGTAAATGTTCCGTGCAGTCAAAGGCGCAATTTTTTTTTTTTGGGTGAGGCTTATGTCCTAATATTATAATATCGAATTAAATAAAAATAAAAAATCTGTAGGAACTGTTTGAGTGGCTAATGAAATTGTTGATGGCGCTTATTCAATAAATCCCTCCTATTCACGCATTTGCAAGTAGACAATAGTACTATGTGCATGTAGACCATGCATTATATAGTTGAATATAGTTCAACAAGATAATATAGATGGGGCACCATCGATAACATGTTTCCTGAATTTTCGGCGACCGTGGTCTACATTGCAATATTTCATACACAATATAAAATATTATGGTATACTCAGGAACTCTAACCCAGGATTCTACGACACCATGGTATGTCCCGTATACCTATTTATAATATGTAGGTATCGTGTCACCGACATTTTGTTACCTACATATTAATATTAAATATACGGTCATACGGAACACGACACTACTGCGTGGTGCATTTTTTTTGTATTGAACGATTACTGAGCGTTTTGTTGTATTGAATGGAGCTCGACACGTGTGTCGAGCAGTAAAACACGATATCTAGGTACATATTATTTAAATTAGTAGGTACCACATACATCTTGATAAAAAAAAAAAGTTATAAATACGCATCGTGACCTTTATTCTTCGTTAATATTACTTAAAACTAATTAAATTCAGCTGTCTTGTATGTACCCATAGTCTATACCTTTATTTTGTGTACCTACCTACTTGACGCGTCATCCATTTTCTGTAGATATGTGAGCCGATATAATATATAACTATATAAGGTATTAGGTAAGAGTGTAAGACACATAATATCATAATTTCAGTATGTCACAATTATATTCTATATTATTCACAAGGTTCCTTAGGTGATTGTTATTCATACTCAGCAGTTCACGATAGTCCATTGACCATTGTAATCGGTGTTATTTATCTCATTTCCATATTTTAATTTCCAAATATTATATGTGTATACAAATGCGGGGACAGAGTGACCGAATGGACTAAGGCTGCAGTACATCTTTCCGGACAAGGTTACATATATTATATAGAAAGAGATAGGGCAGAAATCACTATGGGTTTAAATGGTAGATATTCTTTAAATCTCTAAAAATACTGTATCTGGGTAACCAAACTAGACTTGCAGAATAAGCCTACTCCCAGTGAACATCATATCCATATAAAGATATAAAAAATGCGAAGCTCAATATTTACAATAAATGTATACATACATTTGTAAAATCAAAGTTAAACCTTGTTCAAAATATAATATAGTTGAATAACGCACAGTGTGCCGATTTTCAGTAGGTATAGAATTATATCATATAAAATATTATTTTATAAATTTATATAATTTAACCATAAAAAATACATTGAATATATATTTAAAAAATCACCCATATAAGGTCCCAATATAAAAATTGAGTTAAAAAGTGGGAAAGTATAAGTACCACTCTGGTGTAGGTACAGTAGGCACATTGAGTGGGTTACTATAATAAACGTGATGAATTTAAATTCAATGATAAATCATTGTATACAAAAATCGACTGTGATCGGAAAAAGCCTATATTATTGAGTGCTCTCGATTATATTTCATTAAATATTTATGTTATATGCTACTGTAGTATTTTAATTTATTAGTAATACGGTAGGTTGAATTAATTTTTGAAAAAATTGGGTTTATTATGATAGAATATAATTTCAATATTGTATCATATATTTTATAACTGTCGCGGAAACTTGATTTGAATATAGTTGGCGGAAATTTCTTTAGAAAAACCTTGATTTTCTAACAGCTAGGTTAGGCCAGGTTATAATTATATGGATAAAATTATATTTTGCTTATTCTATAATGTTATTTCCGCTAAGCTCTGGAAAATTGACTCTCAGCAATAATAAACTATATCTTATTTTTTTTTTCCTTTTTATTTATTTTGTGCATTACAAATTAAAAGTACCTATTCAAATGTTAAGTAAGCTGTGATTTTTAAACGCAGCAACACGATTAAAAGTAATATTGCATGAAACACGCACAGAAAAATTTGGCTGTCTGTCTGTTATTATAGTCTGTTTGTCTGGAAAATGTTTGAATAGAAATGAATGAACAGATTTTGACGGGGCTTTAACAGGTATATTTTATTACCTGCTAAATAAAATAGTTATTATGATTGGATATAATTGTACATAATAATATTAATTATATATTATTTCAATATAACACTGTCGTTTTTGTCCTCTTTAAATTGTTTATAAAAATATATACATAAGGTGATTCACTAAGCACACTCACCCCTATTTTTTTCTTTAAAAATTAATTTGTTCAAATTCTGATTTTTGAAATTTTTAAATATATCTACTTTAAAAACAAATTTTTCGAATGCTTGAATTTTTTTGTACTACTTATGGAGTGTCCCGTGGTGATACAAACATATGTAAAACGCTAAAACATTCCAGTGCTTTATGTCTTGTTAATAGTTAGAGTTTGACCATTAGTAGAATTCTATAATAATGTAATGGGTTAGCAATAAAAATAAATTATGTAGGGTGGTAATGAGCAATTATTATATCTGTCAACATTTTACTCAAATTATTCAGTTTCAATTTGGAACTAAAATAATTTGTTGTAAGTTTTATTATTATGAAAGGTAGACGTTATAAAATTAAAACCAGCAAAAATATACCTAGTCATTTGAACACTCGGTATGACGACCAGACTCGTCTTTCCAATAATTACATGCTTCTTATTTTTATCTTTAGCAACCAACTAGAGATGAAGAGTCTGCTGTCAAGTTTTGTAGACTCAAACTATATATTATTATTATACAGTCTGCAACAGCCGACTTTTTCTGTTGTATTTCTACCAACGTTTATCGTCAGGTATATACTGAAAAAATAAATGTCAATGAGCTTATTATTGCAGTTCATCGAAAAAAGAAGATATTAATTCTCTTCATCACGGTGGGCATTAGGAATTCTTAGTGCATTTTTTAAGGATTGCAACGCTACAGTTTATTATTTTTATTACGGTGATGACCTTGCGAGTGCGATGCAGCCTGAATGTCTCACGTTCTGTTTTCACTTAAACAATCAATATTTTTTTTACTTTCTGTAATGTAGTTAATAATCTATAGGAACAATGTTTTTTTTATGTAAAATGTATTTATGTATCTCTAATACATTTTAGATTCATAATTTGTAATGTGTATACTTATTTAATTTAAATAGCACACAATTAATTAAATAATTATAATAGATAATAATAATTATAAGTAATAAATAAATCTGAAGAGATAGAAAATTAGATTGAAAACTTTCTGCAGATGATAATAATTTGTCGTTAAAATGAATAATTAATTCATCATTATTCTCATTCACGATAGCTAATATTATTAATTATTATTGTACCTAACACTATACAGTATACAATATATTACCTATAATACGCAAATAATATAAAACAATGTATTTAATTTATTTTAAGTTCAAATCAGAGGTATTCAAATTGTTTTATCCCACGGCACCTTTCGTTTCTTTACAACACATTTACTGCTCCAAAATCATTAATGTCAACAAAAGATAATATTAATATGTGTTTAGTATGTAGGTGTGTTTATAATGTATATTATTCAAGATTCATCAATTATCAGCACGTGTCACTGAGAAGTGAGAACACAGTTTTTTCAATAATTCTTATTTTCAATATCGTAATGCCAAAATTATCATCACCATTATCATTATTATTCTTTTTCTTCTTTTGTGGCACGGCTACCTTGACCAACACTCACGATGCCCCCTGGGAGCCGTGACGCACAGTTTGAATACCCCTGGTATAATTAGTTACTATGGCAATTTACTACCCTTATTCGCTAATACTTATGTTTTAAAAAAAAAAAAAACATATTTATGAGAAAATTATACAATTATAATTATAATTACAATTATAATTTATAAACCAAAATTATATTAATAATATAATACTTTATTCAAAAACCATAAATAAATTATGGTTAAAAATATATATTTATTGGTTGATAATAATAATAATAAATTAATGGTAGTTAAAATTAATAAGTAATCTATTTATATTATCATTTTTGTAAGTCTTATATTTTCCAATTGAGTTAGTTTATTTAGTAGCTGTGTTCAATTCTTAATGAATATTTTTATATACGTAGTTTAGGGTAGTAGAGTAACATTTCAGACACTTTTTCTATTTAGAAAATAGTATTTTAAATAATCGAAGATCAAAAATGTACTGGTTTAAAGTATACCTACTTGTGTCTAATCGTCTAGATGAACTTTTTTTCTGTATCTAAATTATCTATTTGAAATCGTTGAGTACTTTTGTCTGTCATTTATTATTGTAGTAATATATACGTTTTGATATAATTGATTATTCAATATAGGTAGGTACTCTTCTGAAAAACATCACAGTTTGAAATCTTCGTTAAGGAATTCAGCAATGTATATTACCATACAATTATATATTATTATGAAATCAATGATCAATATCAATTATCAACGTCACTGTTAATATACCATAATGTTAAAATGACGTATTGAAGTTATATTTATAACGAAATTATTATGCTCTGATGTCTTTCGTTTTTGTATAGCTGCACAACTATATAATAAGTAATAAGTAATAATTTAATATCAATAACCTACCGCAATAACGTGTTTACACTGTACATGTTATTCAACAAATGCTGTTGAATTATAACTTATGTATTAAATTATCGTTGTGTTATCAGACCGTCCATCGGCGATTACAATTTATTGTTTTGGCGTCATCATTCGTCGGCGACGACGACGGTGTCGTAATTACAACTGTCGGTGGTGCGCAGAGAATAACAATCGGACGTTAGACCATCGAATTGACCGTATATAAGGGGCTAACAGACCAACAGTGGTCATCAGTCAATCTACGATCGTACACATCGTTGAAAACTTTCAAGACACCAACAAACTCGTCAAAAACAAAATCACCATGCAATTCCAAGTACGTATTGTATATATATAATGTTATATTAAAGCCGTACACTTTATCGTTATATTTAAGAATTTCAACCTTTTAATATGATCATCGACAACACGGTCCATATTTTTACTTTTCATGTCATCATCATTTTATATAACATTAAAAATAATATGGTCATTCGTCTTTGACTTAAAAATAATCGTACTTATACATATATTGAATTATAGCTGTTATACATAGTGTGTGAGATTATTTTCTTCGTTGCCAATCATATTGTTCTATGTGGTTTTAAAATGTTGCCTATTTATACAGATCACCTTGTTTGAAATGACAATGATTTTGGTCTCAATTGTTGCTGTATTAAATTCCAGAGATTATGCTAGATAATTAGTATTTTTTAATTTAGGTAAATAAAAAATAAAAACATTGATATGGTGTTACTTAAATATTTTCAATAGCCAATTCATACAGCCGATTTATTTTTAATACTTAAAAGTATGATTTATATTTTTTTAACTTTCATTAAGTAAATTATAACAAAATAGCTGGGTAAGTTTAGAGTTTAGACGGTAGGCTGGTAGAAGTGTGTACTTTAGTAATCAAACCGATATGTAAGTACAATGTACGAGTGGATAGCGTTGATCATCCTTTGAAACTACATATTCCAATAATGATCCCTTCTCATTTATTAGTTTATTAAAAATGTGTAATACCTATATTAGTCACTCAAATAATAACATTACTCACAATATTTTATATTTTATAGGTTTACATTTCTTTTCAAAACTACTCGCATTTAAAAATTAAATTATATCATTATAATAGTAGCATTTTTTGTGTCTAATCCCTACGGTTTAGATTTTTTCATTCTTATATCCCTCTCTGGAGTAAGACACTCTGCTGTATAGTGTGCTTGAGTTAGTCCAGTAAAAATTCGCGATACGATTAATGACGTAATTCTTTATTATTAGATTTAAGATTTTATTCGTTCGTTGAAAAACTACTATATTATAATATTGTATTGTTTCAGGTGTCTTTCGCCCTCATCGCTATGATCGTGTGCTTCGCCGCCGCCGCCGAAGATGCCAAATCCGCATCCGACAAGTCCGCGGCCACCAAGTCTGTCACCGACAGAAGCAAACGTGGCCTGTACGCTCCACTTATCACCTCTCCGTATGCTCCAGCCTACACAGCGCCATACGCAGCTCCATACACCGCCCCTTACGCTGCCCCGTACGCTGCCCCTTACGCCGCCTCTTATGTTGCCCCTTACGCAGCACCGTACGCCGCTCCATACGTAGCATCCCCTTACGCAGTCGCCGCCCCATACACTTCTTCATACGTGTCTTCTTACGGAGCTTACCCATACGGTTATGCAGCTTCACCATACGGTTTCTACTAATCAACAACAACTTCTTCAAGATCGACATATTATTATTGATATACACCTTTATTATGTCAATTATATATACCGTAATACGAAAACACATAAATTCAATTAAATATAATTTTGTATTTGAAAAAAAATTATACACAGCAGTGCACTGTACCTAACTAATATAGGTACGTATTTTCTTGTAGTTTTGTTATTTTGTAAATAAATATATCTTAAAATCATATATTTCGTGTTTTATCTTTTCAATCTTACACACTTTTAATATATTATTATAGTCAATCAATGATTATTGATTAGGTATCAATTACAACATTACGTTAAGGTACTCGTACCTGAGTAGTGGGTAGCGTCGACACTGTTTACGAAAAACTCGAAAATGTTGAACCGCTATTAAAATTAATTTTAATGTTTAAATATTAAAACTATAGTGTTTCGTATATGTCTTGAAAATGACATAAAGAATTATATTATGTTCACAATAATTTTGTCATCGTGTATAATGTATATATATTTACATAATATACAACTATAGATATACGAGTATACGACGAGTATATAAGAGAAACGTGAATTCAGCTACTGTACTTTTCACCACCCGAAGGTTCACTGTTTTAATATAAGTAGGTACAGTAAATACACCTGTCACCCATATTGCTATATTGCACATCTACAATGAAATATATTATTATTACTGTCAATGTAAAACCGATGAATCATTATATAGTATTCGACAAATTAATATGTGAAAAATATAGGTTGATGAATCAATAATAGAAACAGGTAACAAATTACATTAAAAATTTAAATTCAGTGCGTAGATAAACATAATATTATACATATACATTATACACACAATGGTACAATACTATAGTGTTATGAAGTTTGTTATTCGTATGAGAATGAGATCAGAAATTATAGTTAATATAAGTTTATTGAAATTAAGATTTAAAAAAAAAAAAAAAGATTTTTTAGAACTATATATTGAATTCATCACTATTCACTATTATAATTCGTATTAATAATTTACGGTATATTTATTCACAGAAAGATTTGTACTTGTACAATTTGACATTATTTTTCGATTAAAAGGTATAAAGAAAAGATTAGTTAATTATTAATTATAAGAAAAATATAAATTATAGAACATAACGCGTAAACCAATATTTTTTTTTTGTTCCTTTATAGAATCAAAACATTATTCACTCTTTACTATTTTTACGAAAATATATGTTTATATATATGTAGAACTATATACAATATACATTATAGTGTTATACACGTATAATGTATAGTTTGATTGTATTTAGTTACATGGAAGTATAGTTGATAATAATTAATAATTAGTTGTGAATTGCACAAACAATTGTAAACTAATAGCACAAATAACTGTTGATTTCAATTTATCTATACGATTCCACTGGTCATTAATTTATTTTAAACCCTCTAACAGAATGCATACTAATCTATAGTAGGTAATATAATATATCAATATCATACTTCCATCATAAATTTGACTTTTTACAAAATCGTATAAAATGTATCTTTTTGAATTTCTAATCTATAATAGATTTGTTCAAATGGTATTTGTACATACCATTCAAACTAATGAAAATAATATTTATCATAATAAAATTTGATACATTTTTATTTTGTTGGCGACTATACTATAGAAGGGAAATGGAAAGTGAGACATAGGAAAATATTATGTAGATATTGTACTATATACTTTAGTCACACAGCTTATATAATTAAGTCACACGATTGAATTGAATTTTCGCCCCTTGTACGTTTTTATTACCATACTTTTATTACAATCGTAACATATTATTTTCTTGTCCATTTTATGCACATTATTTTTAAATTTTGGTTTTTGCAACAGTTAAATAATTAAAAATATAATAGCATCATAAAAAAGTGGCTATAAGTGGATGTCGCTCTGCTGTACAGTAGGTTACAAGTGGGTCACTGTAATGGATGGTGTTAAATTTGAATTCAATGATATATAATATCATTGGATAAGAAAAGCGATTCTGAGGGAAAACGGTCAGTCAGCCTATGATATTACTGAGTAGGTATATTTGATGATACTATTGTGAATAAAGTAATTTATACATAACATATTTACGTGGAACCTTGTTTTGAATTTTTAATCCTTAGCAGTTAGTTATAAGAGTTGAACATTTTATACATTTTTAACTACAAATATTTATTAAATTTTAAATTTGATATATTTAATCAAAATTTGAACTTTAAATGCTTACAAAAAAAATTGTGCCTATGTATTTTCAATTTTTTTTCATTTGTTATTGTGACAATAAACCAGAGCCTTACATTCAATTTTCACGCTTTTTTACCCATCAAATAACATTTTATTGATGTTTATAGAAAAAAAACTAAAAAAATTGAAATCTGACAATTTCCATAAACAGCTCAAAACGAGCCAAAATATTTTCAAAATTGTATGGTGTATAGAAAATGAAAATATGAACATTCAGTGAAATTGCCATGTATCTACAGTTATTCGTTTTTGAATTACAACGAAATAACAAAATCCTTTACGTGAGAAATGGAGTGAATATCCAATCCTGTAAAAAGATGAAATTCAAACGCTCATAAAAAGACATTTTTTTTTTGATAAAAATAAACAAACTTATTTATGATCTTTATTAGATTTTCAAATCTGAGATTTAAAAAGAAACATTGTTATGAATTTCTAACTCGAAATAATTTTCAAATTTTCGTCAAATTTATATATTTTGTCAATATTTGAACTTTAGATGCTTATAAAAAAAAATTGTGACTCAGAATCTAAAAAATTATGCAAGTATCTTTTTAACTGTTTTTTTTTATATTTTTTTCAAGTTTATTTTTTATATTCTGACCCATCAAAAATCTATTAAATAGTCAATTTGTGGAAAATTAAATGAAATTAATACTATAATGTAAATATGTAATAATTATTATTAATCAAATTCATAGATTAAATATTTAAATAAACTATTGTATTATAGATAACAATTAATTCTAAATATTACTATACCTACAGTAAACATTGATAAATATTTATAAGCCACTAAATCCCACCATACAATTATTATTTTAATGAAAAACAGTACAAAGACTAGGTATCTTAATTTTAAATGTTTGAATATTTGTTAGTAATTTTCAAATATTAAATAATTCCATAATAAACATGAAGCGTATTTGTTTTTGTCAATTAAATCTATTACGTAAAAGTGTTAAATGTATCTATATACAATTGTCATTACCTATTGATTATATTATACATTTATAACATTGTGCACTCCAAAAAATCTGTCCCATTATAGTTAAAATAATTGTTCATGCAAATTTGTTTTGATGTTTTGGAGCTCCATAACATTTTTAAAGCATACTCAAAAAGTAATTCATCTTTTAATGTTTCTAGTATATCAGTATTTTTGGGATGTACGTAATATTACTGTTAAGTTTTGGTACAAAATAATATTTATTTTTACTTGACACCATTTTTGTAAATAGACTTTAACAGTAATAAGTATATTTTCGTATATCATCAAAAATAAATCAATATTTGATGTCGTGTATGACGTCGGCCGCTGGTTGATCCTGGAACGACTACCTAATGGCATAACTCATAATAATAATGATAACCTTTGACATGGTTAGATAATTTTTACCTTCAACCAGTACAACTTTATTCTTTCATAATATTATTGTTACCCCACCATCAGGAAATAAAGTAAATGCTTGTAAACACAAGTTTAATTTTTTTACACTTGGTAAAACTCTAAATGACCTTCAAAGATCATTAAATTAATTTAGTTTAAAAATATACAAATACAAAAAAAAAATAAAATGTATAGTGTCACTAATGGGTCCCTCAAAAACTTTAAATGTGGAGCTCTCTCACATTAGCTTATTATTTTAAATATGAATAGATTGTAAATACCTTATAAAAAAATTTAAAATTTAAAAATAAAACATTTGGTAAAATAAAAATAGGTAATAATTATGTTTGAATTAATTATTATTATTAACTGTAATTTATATTTAAGTCATATCTAAGTAAAATTAATTATCTAAAAAAAGATCCACCATACTACTGTTGTACCAGTTATGTGGTAACTTGCGAATTGGGCATATCAATAGAAACATTAGAAACAATTTTGTCTTTAGACACTTTGGTATGTAATTTGTTATTTAAAATTAAAGTAATTATGATGAAAACACTTGTTTAAAATTTAAATCTTATGACTTGTTACTTTAAAAACATAAATGTATTACCTATGCTTTACAAGTAGGTATGTGTTTTATACATTTCACAAAGAATTACGTAAACTAATAAATGTAAATGTAACAAGACTTCAAAAACCATATAACCCCCAAAAAGTAGGTCACCATGAATATTTTCAATTGAGGTAATACAATTAACACTACCCTAAATAGGGTAAGAATGGTTGAAAATCTAATCAAAATGGATTCAGGTCAGTTCTTGATTACTATGGTTCAATAGTTGCATGACTAGTATAATTTAAACACCATGCAGCAGGTACTTCAAAAAGTCCTACGGTACATTAGTCACCGACTCACCGACCTGTGTCCTCACGAAAATAAATTATTTTATTATTAATAAATTTTAATTTCTAATAATATGTCTAACAATAATATGTCTAATATGTATAAACATATACATAATATTTATGAGTTTGTATAAAATCCGGTAGGGATAAACTTTTTGGGATTTCTTAACTGTCATTATAAAAATTGTAACTTATGTCTAATTTTTAATGATTTAAATACTAGCACTGAATTTTAAAAGATTATAGAGATGAAATAGTAAAAACTATTAACTAAATCGCTAAGATATATTATTACTGACACTTTTGAATATTCTTCGAGAGTGGCGCTAAAACTTTAATTATATTATCGTATTGCCCGTTATATTATCCTTATAATAAATCAAATGTAATTCCTACAATTAATATAATATACTTACCTTAGTGTTTAGACCGTTATTATTTTAATGAATACCTATAAGCACTTAAAATTTAAAATGATCTAGTTTCATACTATGTACTTACTCAAATACATGAAAAATAAGCATTTTGTTAAATTAATAATTAAGATGTATTGGTGCCTACTGCTAACTTGAAATAATATTATGTTGTGTTTTATATTTCGTATAGGTATTGTACAAAATACTCAAAAAGTGTCTTTTGTACTTTCATTTTTATTGGTTTGTGAAAGATATTATACTATAGGAATATTGCTATAAAGTTAAATAAAGGTACTTACCTATATAGTTATAATATATACTTATAAACAATTTTAAATTTATATAATATTATAGTATTTTGATATCGATTTCTAGCTAATAAGTGATGTATTTAATATTATTATTTATTAATAAGCCACAACAACATAGGCTTGATGAACTTGGCAACGATGGCTTTTGGTATACACAATGAGACAATATGAATATGTGGTTAGATAAAGGATGTTAAATTTTTACATAGAAAGAAAAAGCGGTTGGGGGGGGGGGGGTAGTTAAACAATTTAAGTTGACGTGAAGGCGTGTTTAGATTAAGTTATATAATTTAGTTAATTTTAAGAAAGTAAATATTTTTTGGATGTCGTCCGAATTACGGCCTAGTGCTTCGTGAATTTATAATCATTACAGTTGTTGTCGTTTAAAAATTATAGGTAGCTGGTAGGTACCTACCACAATAATTGTACTGGTTAAAGGTTTCCGTGTCGCATACCATGGGCCATATGGTTGACGGTTGTAGTTAGGATTTAGCTGTTTATATTGTTACAGGAGTTCTATGTCATTCTAAATACATTTTTTAGAGTTATACATTTGTACAAACTTGAAAAGGTATAGGTTACTTCTTATAATATTTTTCATATTACCTACTTACTTGTAGTTATTTGTATTTTGTAATTGAAATTTTATTTAAAAAATATATATTGAAAATATTATATATTTTAAATTGTATGATAACATAAGAAATTTATTTATAATAATATAATAATCGTTTTCATAATAATTGGTTTTGCAATACTAATTTTATTATAATACAATTAAGTACGATAGATATTGAAAAATGAAATCCTAAACAAATATTGAACCAATATTATGTATATATATTATAAATAAGTATCCTAATTATGATTTATTGATAAGTGACAACGGACCCCCTAATTATAGGATTATAATGGCATTTTACGCGGTAAAATTACTATATGTTTTACTATGTATGTATCAATATGTCACTATGCCAAACGCAAATTATAAATATTTTCGAAATATATGAATAACTCGTATAGAAAATTTTACTATAGTATAAAATCATTTCATCGTTAATATTTAATATTCGGGTTGAATTGTTATTTATTTATTTTTTGTTAGACACGAATATTGATTATATCTATTGATAATTGAAAATATCACATTATCCAATATCCGTAGTACCTACTTTTATAAAAATACAGAAATTAAATAAAAATATTTACTATTATATAATAATATAGTTGTTGATTTATTGAATTATCGTGAATTAAATAATAAGTAACCTATTCAAATTTCAAGTTGAAAGAAAAAATAATAAAATTTGAATTTAGTAAATATCTTCTTCTTTATTGAGTTTGGTAATATTTATTTCAATAAATTAGATTTTAATACGGAATGGTTTAATCGCCATTAATAAAACATACATACGGATACGACATAGGTACGGGTACGACATAATATACTGCCTACTAGCTACTTTCATTTGAAGTTAATTTAATTTAATTTATGATTTTAAATTTTTTTATTAATTCATAATATATAGTTTACCTGTTATTTATTAATTGGAGTATAAAGAACTCATTGCATATAATAGCTGTTATCTAGTTTATGTGTAATATCTATAGATTTTATCCATAATTTTATCGATTTTAATCTATTCATATATTCATTACTTATTTAATTTAAATTAAAAGATTTAGAACTGTTATTTAACATGTTGAATATTTTTTAATAAAGGAATAATCCCTATTTTTTATTTTTTTAAATATTAATAAACCAATAAAGTATAAACGATAACATCTCAGTTTGTAATAGGTGTATAAAAAGTATGTATGCCCCCCGGGTAATTTTATTTTACGGATCTCCAAATGAAATGATTGACACCCGAACCCAATAAAGCTATTATTCACCGATTCTAAAGCTTACAATAAAAGATTATATACCCACAAGCCATTAATTAGTAATAACGGTAATACTTCTTACATTACCTATACAATCTTTGTTCAACTTCACTTCTATCTAAAATTGTGTTTCTAAATTATATTATCGTTCCTATTATATACGAAAATTGCACCTATATATTAGGCATCTGGTTTTATTATAAAATGTTTTATACACATAGTGAAATGAGTAAAGAATTCAGTATATTATAAAAACAAATTACAGTAATTTACACATTTACAGGTTAAAAATGTGTTATTTTCAATCTTTCACTTCTCATTTAATGTGTAATCAAGTTTATATATTGATAATTATTTTTTGGAAGTATTCTAAAAGAAGAAAACTCATTCATCACGTTTGCGTTTCTTAGGAATAATTAATAATATTATATAAATATTGTTTTTTTTTCTTCAAATACTACATATAATATTATTTTTTTATTTTTACAATACCTACGTTTATTCTCAACTTCAAGAAACAAGTGTAAATAAAATAATGTGACAAAAATCATTTAAATGTATTAATATTTAGGTTTACCTACCTATGTAAAATGAAAACACTAAATAGTGTCTAATCACATGTCGCCTCGTAAAGTCGTAAACATTACGCCTCGAGTCAAACATTAATATTTTTATACCAATAAATTACGCGATAAACAGCTTACCTTGGAATCGACCACGTACAAGCTTCTATCCGTCTCATTTGTCGATAATGGTCTTATTCTTACAGCCACCTGAAACAGCATATTAACTTTAAATGTATAAACTATATAGATATGTTTTTTTTTTAATCATCACAATACATTAGTTAGTACATGATAACGAGATATAATCTGTTAAAATTAAATTTTGGCTATTCGAGACTCGAATAAAGGAGTGGAATATTTTCGCTCATGAGATGATTTCAGTGAACGAACGAATAAGAGCGTTAAGAGCTAGAATTATAAAAATATATCAAGTAATTGGTTTTATTGAACATAAAAAGTACGCAAAAGAAACCGGTCGTAAAATAAGAATTTAAAACGTAATTTATTCATATCATTTAATTTATTTGTCACTAAAACGTAGGTAGATATGCTATATAATATCATAATATATACTATAAATATTAACATGCCTATATAGTACATTGTGTACAGTGTACAGGTATTATTGTATATATATTATTGTATGTTATTGTATATATATATAAGTACAATTTTTAATATCATATCATATAATATAGGTACCTATATGTACCGGTTTATATAATAGTTATAGTTAATACATTATATGACATTTAGTATATTCAGGATCAACCATTTACACAATTTATTTTTAATGAAAAATGTTATCATCGTTGTTTTTAAATTCAATTATTTAGATTACTTATATATTCTTCTATATTATATAATTCAATTTATTTATTAAACAGTAACTTAAGACGCATCAAGTTGATTGTATATCTAAATATAGAGTTATACCTTATAGCTACCTATAATTTAAGTGTGATGAAAAGTTTGAAATGTTATATATTTACTATTTTTCAAGTTGATATTGTTAGTAGTTGCCAGTTTGTACTTTCTATAGGTATTGGAAAAGTGGCAACTATAATAGGTATGTTGATGTTATTTCTTTTTTTTATAAATTATCTAACTATTAACACAACATTTACCTAATCTATAGCATCTTTCTGTTATCGAGAAACCTTTTTTTTATGAATGGGTATCAAATTTAGTTGGAATTTAAGTCTTTGATCTTATTTAGATTATACATTAGAATAATTTTCTAATAATTACCTCATATACATAATAACATATTAATTTTATTTATTATTTATTATGTTCAATCGTGTTGAACCACGCAATTTAAAACCATGTAGTTGAAATAAAAAAAAATTATATAGCTTATTATAACTTAAGTGGGCGTTACATTTTTAAATAAAATATAGGTAACTTCTCGTAATAATGGGATTTGTTGGAAAAAAACTGGTTGTAACTATCGTCAATTTTTTAAAATTCAAAATACTACGTTCGAAAATTTTAATGTAGACAGACTGTATATTTGAAACGTCGTTTATTAGTAATTCAGTAAAAGTACATTTTATAAACAATAGATAAAAATTGTGCCGTCGCCCCGCTCGGAATTATTAGTACTTAGAGACATGTACAATGTACATAGTTTTCCTCATATTTCGATTGCAAAAGGATAAAATAAATCCTTAATACGCATACGACATATTACAGCGTACACGCCACTCCTTTTATCTTCTTATCTCAATATTATAGATACTATTCATATGCAATTTAATACGAAGATGCATATTAATTATTAATTATTAAGTATTTAGTTCACACGCCGAAAACCATTCATAGTTATAGATACATATTAGGTATTCCCATGGCATTTCGAGACATTAATCAAAACTTTGTTCGAGTATTATCTTCTCGACGAGTTGAATACCTATAATACTTATAAAGGTACTTTGATGGTTTCACCATGTATACATTAAAAAAAAATTATCTATTAATCTTCGAATTTTACAACGACGAAAACCACGATATGTACTAGCCACTAGGTATAGTGTTGCGTATTCAATATTTATAGTTTATATTATACTGATTGAAACAACACGTTCGCGAGACGATGTCGGGGTGTTTAAAGAATTTAAACGAATACGGTGTTTGGTGATTTTTAAATTGATCGGGAGGGTTATTATTCTTATATATAACAAAGAAGCAAATATAATATACTCCTTGCTAGGATCACACTTGATTCCGCCCATTTTCATCTCCGCACCCATCCACCAAACAAAATATATTATAACAACGACTTCCGTTACACGTCTTCTAACGCTAATTTATAATATAAGTATAATAATATATTATGATACTGCAGTCAATGTAGTAAGTTATAGACATATTATAAGTGTACCTACAATGCCCAAGTTGTTAAACACATGTGGATAATCATACACATATAAAGACTAATCATAGGCGCCAAGTGTATAATGGGGCATGCTACAGCCCCCCAAAAAGATTGATTCAGGGCTCAGCCCCCAAACGAGTTACTGATGCAAAATATCTTTCTTCCTAAGAAAATTATTCGTCCTATTTTTTTTCCAGCAAAAAACCCCATTGTAAAATAGATAGATTTATCGCTAGAATCGCTTAGAATCATAAATTGGTGAAAAAAATCTCAGGGAGTATACTGTTATCAATGAAAAATCCTATGCGTCCTTTTGTCATCCTATACTATAACTATAATTATTTTAAAGGTCAAAAGGTAAGACTAAAAAGCTAGTCCCAAATGATATTTTAAAAACTTGGCGCCTTTGAGATCAATGGTCATTCGAATTATATCTTATAATTATATGGGACAAATTCGAATACATATTGTATATCCGCCACAATATATTTTATAACTCACGCACCTAGAACAAGATCACCACAACTATCAAAATGTTATTTTTGAGAAAAATCGTTTTGAAGTTCAAGTTAGATATTAAAAGGAGTTTTTCAAATTATCATTTCACTTACGTATTTGAAATTAAAAACTGAATTGTTTACAAGCCTTGAAGCATGATTTAGGTACAATACAACATTTTAAAATATTAATAGAGAGCATATATATATTGTATTTAATATTACACTGCGATATTCACAAATTATGAAATGCAATACCATAACTTTTAATGTTGCTATTGGGCATTCAACACATAACACAAAAATTAGTTTTACCTATTCGACGTGAGAACGCGATAAATATATATTATACGTATATTTGTATTATGCCACAAATCGAAATACGATTAGTTGGATAATTTCAAAATGTATAGTGTTACCACTTACCACAAATAAATTAATATAGTTCTTTTGATTTACAATTGAAAATTTAAGACTGGCACAATATTTTTCGCAACAAAAGTCATATTTTGTATGCATGGATACAAACCCGTATATATGCAGTAATATCTAAAAATCTTGGTACCTATATACACTTTGAATAGTGGCGGTCATCTCGTTCTATTATTTATAATATATAATATTATATATATATATAGGAGTACGATAATATTATTATAATGGTACAACCGCAATCTACCAACGCGATGAAAAATTCTATCAGCTATAAATAGGAATTACCATGAGTTTTTCTTCGACGGCCGTTGACTCCTCCTGCCGGAATTCCGGCGCGGAAGACACGTTGTACGGCGAGCCGTTGGGGTTCTGCATCTGCACCGTGGACGGCGACATGAATATTACTGTTATAGGTACGTACCTAAATTGACGCAATAGGGTGTATATTATTATTATTTGTTGCGTCCAATGGCCACGACAGATTCCGCAGATAGTTGATAAAAAAAAAAATTTTAAATTTTTTAAATAATTATTATTGTATACACGAAGAAGACCGATTGTAAATGTCGTATAATATTTACCTATAATATTATAATATTACTATAATACGACGGCGAGGCACGTATCGAGTCCCCTCGGCTGCAAGACGTGCAGGCGACGGTTCGCGGAAAAACCGGCGGAGATCGGCTTTTCATGACGGTGTCATGGATGCTCATATTATAACCAATGATATACTACGATAACTGCGACGTCGTCAGAACGATATTTTAATTATATTATAATAATAAATGATAGTTGTGCGCATATAGTCCACGATTTTGTAATGTGTGCCGCGGCGGCGTCGTCGGCGTCCAAACTGCTGGCGTATTATAATAGACGCGAAAAGTCGCGACGGCTTTTCGCCTCACGCCGTATGGTAGCCACTGGCAACTGCGCGATACATACAAATCGCGTTCACCTATATATATATAATATGCATTATTATTTTCATTATTATGAGGCATATTATATGCGTCTTGCGATATTGCGACGTACGTTATTGTTGCAAACCGGACGTGTAAAAACGCACACCGCGAACGTATCATGCATGACCGTGGAGTTACCCTGCGCCCCCCGTAATATTTATCAGTTCTTTTAATAACTCATTAGCAAAATCTAAAAATCAATTTACAATTATTTTGCAAATTATTGGCATATTTTTTTAATCAATCATTCAAAGTCGGAGGGCCAACTTCATTCGCATATGTATCATACAGAACAGGCTCTACCCACCCCCTCTCCCCCCTACGCACACATTTCTTAAATATTTTCATATTATTAAATCATTTTAAGCTATGTTGTCATCATCTAGAAAGGAAAAATAATAACGTAAATCATGTTTCGTTGGAACTTAGAAGACGCAAGCGTGTCAAAGATTTGAGGTTTTCGATGAATTTTTATATAATTTTTTTTTTTGTGTATGAAAATTAACCATATAATATTATGTCCATTATACGCGAAGTATGCATGTGAATACAACACTTCTGGATCTGCATAGGTAACTAATAACTAATAAGTAATTAGTTAATTCAACATTAAGCAATATTTTTTAACCATTGCAAGACTCCAAATATTACATTTTTTTAAGAGTTGTTGGTTATAAACCGCACAATACTTACATTAAAATATACGGTTTGCTGCGTTGCAGTTCCTCTAGAATTATAACTACGAATGATTATCACTGAAAGTGATACTGTATACATGAAAACATATTTTTGGCAGTCTGTAAGGTAGATATATTACAACTGCTGCATAGTGCATACCTAATACAATATTATAGTATAGGTAATAGATATATCATTCATACGTGACATGATAAAATAATAAATAAATAATATTATAATTATTATCTATTTAAAATGTACAGCTGACAAAGTGACAAATGCGCTTTATCAGATATTTGGAAATGAACTCAGTAATTTTAAGAAAAATGTTTAGTATATATATGTACCTATGTTTTATGTAAAAATGACTAAATGGTGTACGATACCTACTGCGTTATTAAAATATCAATACGTATTATAATATATAATTTAAATAAACGTCATTAAATAACTCATAAGTAAAATGAGGACAATATATCTTGAAAACATCCTTTTGTTTTTAAAGTGTTACATTGTTTTATAGTTATAGTATAGTTTTATTTTTATTTACAACAACAATAATATTATTACTTTTATAACTATCTATTGAAACGAGTCCGTTCAACTCTGTTCGTATTTTCTATCACATTTTGATTATATTATTATTTATTTTTCATTACACATAGACATCAGTACATCACTCCTTTTAAACAATAATGTTATAGGTATATAGGTACAGTAATAATACATTAATACTCATTACAAATTACAGTGTGTGTTCTCTGAAGCGTTTAAGTATGCATACGCAGGTCAAAAGTTATATTTATTTTATAATAGAATAAAATATTTGGTGAAAAATATACTATAGTAGATGGTAATATTTTCATATTTGTAAATGTTAACCTACTTACGATAAGGTGTACTTATCAAAATAACCCTTGTCAAAAGTTTGTGGTTTTAGCCTCTATTATATATCGATATATTCCCAACAAACAACGCATGGTTAATCTATCTATTTTAAGACATTACTTACCTACCTATTATACTAAGTCAATATTTGAATAATTATTATACAATTTTAAGAGTAGAAGTCATATTTTTAATTAGGTGTTTGTATTTTGAACCGTTTGGATTCAATTTTAAAATTATGTTATAGTTATTTACTTGCATTTTTATAATAAAATATTAAAATATAGACAATAAATTAAAATTAAATGTATAAACAAAATATTTTTATAATTTGACATTAAGTTATTTTCATGTGGAGTAGGTAGTTGTTTAGATTCTTGCGACTTGTTTTCAATACATAATGGTTATTTATGAAACTGTAGATGTTATAATTATTAACACTTAACCACCTAGGTATTAAAAAAATTGTAACGACTTGCGTGATGTTATACATTATATTCGTTTGCATTGATTATTATAACTAGCATGACAAGTTATTCCGGTTTCAACGGTAAACGTCTGTTATTCCGATCAAAAATGTATAATAACAATCTCAATTTTTAAATAAAATTAGTAGTATATCGTCTATAATAAAATATAATAGATGTTATAAACATAATGTAAGACTAGTTACTCTTAATATTGTTTATAATATTCATGATGTTGATATCATCATTATTAAAAAAAAAATTGAGATAGATACATGTAAAAATTGGGCAGTCTCAACAGCGTTTTGAATATTTTTATACCCATGAGAATGAGTAATTACTTAGGTATTACCTAACCTAACTATAACTTTATAAACTAATTTGTAAGGTAGTAACTCACTTACCAATTATATTATTATTGTTTTTTTCTGTACACAATTTTTAATTCGATGATTCTTATCAAATTATATATTATCATACACATATTGCAATTATATTGTAACAAGTTAAAAATAAAAAATATATTTTTTTAAATCTTATAATGATACGGGATGATTTAAAGATTATTGATATTTTTTTGGTATAACGGTTAAATTGTTGCTTTTGTTTATTAAAAATATAACTTTTTCTTTTAAATATTGGATTTTTAATATTGTCCCTGTTTGTAATTTGTATTATCTATTGCAGTTGGTACTATGGATTTTTAAGAGCAGCAGCAAAAAAAACATCGTCAAAAGTAAAAATTAATTAATTAATTTTTGGTAATTTAAACTTCTTATAGTATCTAAAGAATTCAAAATAATATACGTTCCATAACTTCACATCCTCTGGACATTTTTTTCGGTTACCTAAAAAAATCGTGTAAATACATGGCAGTAGAAATGTAGAATAATATACCTATATAGGTAAATATAATCAATATAGTCATATCGGTATGGCTATATTTATTTACACGTCAATAAACATTCCCTGATAAATGATGATCTTATCAAGAATGTAGTTTTAATACCATTTCCCACTACCTATACGTACCTCTGTGAAAAAGGTTTTTCTGCTATATAATATATAGCGTGTCCCAGAAGTCCCGTATCACCCTTAGTATCTACGTGGAAAATCAACATATTTAAATGCAATTTTTTTACAGTAATAAGTATGGAAATTCTGATTGAATAACATAATATTCGATTTTTTTTTTCAAAAATTCAAAAATTATCAAAAATTTTTTTAGGAAA
This sequence comes from Acyrthosiphon pisum, assembly GCF_005508785.2. Classification (NCBI taxonomy): domain Eukaryota; kingdom Metazoa; phylum Arthropoda; class Insecta; order Hemiptera; family Aphididae; genus Acyrthosiphon; species Acyrthosiphon pisum. Next base: position 43,220,876 of record NC_042494.1, on the reverse strand, counting down.
ATAAATTTATTAAATTTCTAAGATAGCCATTTTGTTGATCATATTTTTTAAAACAGTTCAAAAAAAAAAAATTTTAATTTAATGAAAATCCCCCAAGTTAGAGCTA
>NC_042494.1:43206095-43220271 GCF_005508785.2 Acyrthosiphon pisum | reverse complement strand
ACTGTATAGTGTACCCTATATTAATAATAAGTATATAGGTAAACCATTGCAAAATATAGATTCTGATCTCCGGTGGTTAAAACTATCCAGTATCGTATCCAGCCTGAAATATCGAAACTTATAGCAGAAATAACTTCAACATCAGCGGATCAGCCTTCGCACAAATACATTTTTTATTGTTTTATTGAAGATAGGTATTTTTGTATAGTTAATATATATAGATAATATAATGAAAAAAGAAACTTTTGTGTAATAAACGTGCACATTTAAATATATTATGTGAACATTTTTAACTAAAATAATAATTTTTTGCTCATAAACACGGGGTCTGTGACTTTAAAGATTATTTTTACATGGATTCTCGTTCAATAAAAGGTTAAGAACCGCTACAGTTTAGTCAGTAATTTGTACGAATTTGTACGCAGTGTTTCAGAATTATCAAAAACTCTCTGGGGGGCTGGCGTGATGACATACAAGGATAATCTGAATAGGAAATCTGAAAATGTTTCAATATTTTTAAAATGGGGTTGCTGGTGGGACGCGTCTAGGTACGTCGATAACACACTTACCTGACTGCGGCGTAAGGATAACCGCGAATCTTTCAAAAAGCATTTCGAGTTTCTACCTAAATATAAAATATATAAATATAATACGACCAAAACTTAAAATTTTTTGTCCATGTATAATAAACATAAAAATATATATAACGAACAATAACAGTTACAAGTTACCGGTGCAGCAAGGGGGAAATTCTACTTGGGCGTTGACGCGTTGTCGTGTAGAGTAGTGGACAAAATACGGCGTGTCTGCGGATAGATAGAGAAAAAAAATGAAAAATACGCGTAGTCCACAACCTTCCACGGGCTCAAGGTTAATGTCTCGAAGTCTCCACCCAAAAACCGGTTTCGCCGGCAACGCTTGAGCATTGTCCGCCCGCAGAGCTTTTATACGTATACACACAATATAATAATAATAATATGTGAAAAAGAGTCAAATGAAAAAAATAAAAATAAAATAAGAATGAGATCGAAAAAAATGATCCCATTATATACGCGGATGCCTCCATACGACATAATAAAATAATATACAGCTCGATGTATACAACTTATATACATTATACCTACACGATATAATATTACATATATACATAATGTGTCGATTATGCATGTACGAGATTTTTGCAGAAGATCTATATAATGTTATACACACATATATGTATAGGTACTATTATATTAAACATTGGCACCCGGTCGTTCAACCGATACCCGCCGCGGTGAAGTCTGCTGCAGGTGTTCGTATCGAATTAGGTACCTAAACTTAATTAAGTACTATACAATGCCGCTGCGTAAAGCCTGTCCCGTCTCCACGGGAAATCTTGCTCCGGAGGTGCACGCGCGCGCGGGATTTCACCGATCCCGCCAGATCTTACTTATAATTTAGTGTAAAATGTAGGTACATCGATTGCGCCAATAGGTAATTTTAATACAACCGATATTGACGCCGCCAATTTTAAATCGTATGTTTGAGGGAACCGGGAAAGTATGAGGAAAATATAAACTTCACGACTAAAAATTAGAAATAGTTATTTTTTAGATGGTTTTTAATTGACATATTAGTTTAATACTATATTAGTTTGCTATATTAGTTTAAGTATACCACTTAAAAGTTAAACCTGATATTTTTTTAAATTTTGAAAAAATGTACATATATAATATGTACAAAGCGTTAAAAATTAAAATCCCAATTTTAGCGGTTTTTAGTTAATTTTTCGGTGGTTTTTCTCGTGACATTAAATAATTATTGATAAAATCGAAAAATCACCTCTTTAAAGTACCACCTTGATCCAATTTGCTGAAAGATGAAGTACTATATGTTTAAATCGAAGCACTCCTCCTGGTAGACATTTTGTACATAGGATATAAAAAAATAAATAAATTAAATAAAAACAAACACCATTGTAAAACCACTAGCTTCCTCACTCCGCTCAGAATCTAATAACGATTTTTGTTATTTTGTTGTAATTTATAATATTAATTCAACTTAACAGGCTATAATAAAATATAAAATATCCAGACTGACAAACCGTCTCCGCTCAGAATCATTTTTCGTATACAATGATATGATATCATTGAATTCAAATTTAATACAATCCATTATACAGTGACCCGCTTGTAACCTACCGTACAGCAGAGCGACATCCACTTACATGCTTTTTGATTTTAATATTTAGATGAGCGGTACCTCATCTATTATTTTATAGATTATTATAACATCATTTTTATACTATAATGCATGTAAGTTTTGGTTAAATTAAGGAGTAACCTGATTGGCCACAGGTAAAAATCAGTAAACGTCAAAATCGATAGAAATGGTTTTAAAACTATACCTGTATCGATACTATATATTGGTAATTGGTGGAATCGATGAATCGCGTATGAAATGTCTACCAGCGGCTATACAGCTCAACAAAATCTACAAAGGATGACCCAAAATATATATTTAATTATGTGATAACTGATAAGACTTGCACGACGCAATTTGTTTTTCGGCGATCTACGCCATCCTCGCAAATCGCAATACAATATTGGAGTCTCGCCAAACTCACGTTGTACATAATATTATGTTTTTATAATTTATACAGAATAGGATAGGTGGTACGATATGTTAAGCCTTGTAGGTGTATTCACGGGCTATTTTATGACAGTACGGGTTGACATTATAAGAACAGTTGTTCTAATCTGTAATTCTGTATACTCGCGGTATCGCAGTACCTAATAAATTAAGTAGTAGATAAACCATTGTCTGCTGGTACATAATAATATGAGCTCGTTAAAATCCTATAAGTCACCTAATAGGTATGAGTAATATAATATATTTGTATGTTCACAGCCAGCTTTTTCACGGTAACAAAAAATTTTCAAGCAGGAATGTCTGCCTTAGAGCACTCCGATTTACCGTGTAACACAATATAGAGATTCCACACTGATTTTCCACCAAATTTCGCCTCACACAAAAATATTCGCCGTATATTAAATTTTTTTACCAAACCTTATTGTAAAAAAAATGTATTATTCCACAATTTATGTTCTTTACTTGAAATAATAATTTCAGTTTTACGTTAAGGTTTGGTAAAAAATTTGGTATATTTTTGTGTGAGCCGAAATTTGGTGGACAATCAGTGTGGAATCTCTATACTGTGTTACATGGTAAATCGGAGTGCTCTAAGGCAGACATTTCTCCTTGAAAATTTTTTGTTACCGTGAAAAAGCTGGCTGTGAACATACAAATATATACTACTGGTACCTATGTATATAGTGTTTTTTGTATTCATTCAATTCGTTATAAATGTGTTTGCAGAATATTTATTTTTTAAGCGTGGTTCCAACCAATTCAATGCTTGAAATATAAATAAATAATTTAATTTTAGTATAGGTACAAGAATACAACAATTTGGCTATTTTGGATAATCGAAGTTATTGAACTTTTTTTTTCAAATACATTTTTTTTGAATATGTTAAATGTTGGCGTTACCTTCAAAATAATTATACACCAATAATATAGGTATCGTCTGACGTCTCAAATATTATTTTTTAATGGTTTTATACCCTTGAAGGGCGTTTGAGTTTTTTAATATTACATATAAGATGTTCGATGGTTTATAAGTTTATAACTGCTGTTTGAGTTTCAAAATAGCTAATAATCTATTTCTTCTATGAACTTAAATAATAGCTATAGTACCTATAGCAAATCAAATCAATCCATTAAACGATTCGTTAAAAATTAAATATACCAATTTCCTTTGGTATGGCGCGGTCCGTACACTCAACTGCGTAAATGCTCTGAGTGTACGTATCGGCCGGTGTTGCTAGTTCCCGGATGTGTGACCATCCATGATTTCGCTACACATACAAACGTGTTTCAACCAACCGTTCCACCCCCCAACAAACAAACAAACAGCTAATGTCCATAGTTGCCAGGCTCAATAAAAAAAAAACTATTTGTTTGGATGAACGACTTCTTCAACAACTATAACGCATCTTCTGGAATCTATTATAATATGTTGTATACATTATATATAAATACAATTATATGCGTAATCCAGTTATTGTAAATACGTAGATACAGACACAGACTACAACATTGAAATTGTATTGTAGAATATCGATGCACATCGTCAGACTAGACTATGTGAAAAATGTAAAAAAACTCGTTCTTTCTAATAATAAATAAGTAATAACTATACGACTGATGTTTAAAAAATTATGTACATAACCAGTAACTAAGTAGGTACAGGTGGTATTTTGTTGAGAAATATATCTCTCTCGTAGTCTCGTAGGCTGTCGTATTGCTCTAATAATTACTCCAATATTATATATTATATTAATTGACAATTTATATTATACCATATATGCTGTAATGTAATTACAACTTAATTTTTGAAAAAAAAACATAAATAATAAGAATTATATGTAAACATAATTCTTATATATTTATCAAGGTTTTTCGATTTTTTTGGTATATCTAGGGAGACCCGGGCAAAGTGAATATGTTTAGTTTAGAAGCACAAAATAACATTAAAAAGTGTGTTTAGACTTAATTCAATAATAAAAAATGTATAGTAACAGTTCTAATTTACGAACCTTCAACTTTTGGAATCCATAATAATATACCTCTTAGTTAGCAAAAAAAAAATTAATTATTCACCTTGTTGAGTTGAATTAACAGCAAAGTGGAAAAATTAAACTATTTAGTTAAAAATAATAATTATAACATTTAAGCTATTTAAACTTACTACTAAGTTATGTAAAGTGTAAACAAAGTTGAAAATAACATAACATGTATAACATGATTTTCAAAAAAATAAAAAATGTTACCCTTTATAAACAATGATATGTATAATATAATACTTTTTATGGCTTTTAAACAGATTAAAAATAACCTTGTATAATTATGAATAATTTTAAAATAGTAAGGATTAATATAAAATATAAATCAATCAGGACTCATATCCATCTACCCTGTTCATATTGCCCGGTTAAGTTTTTTTCTTGACAAAATTTGATAGTTTGAACTATTGGTGATTAAATACAAAAATATATGCACAAGAATAAATGTATTGATACTCTTCTCATAAGTATTTTGATATATTATAAGAATTAAAATTAACATAATTAAAAATTAATTTTCAAAACCATCATCAAATTGGAAAATTATTATTGTTTGTTATTACCAATAGTTTACCATTATACAATTAGTTGCCCGCTAAAGCCAAGTACAGTACTGCCGATTTGTTTTTACAATATTTAAAAATCTTAAACAAATAACGTTATTCAATTTGTCCGGGGTATCTGATTTGCCCAAATCTCCCCTATAGGATGTTCTTCCAAATTGGAAATTAGGATTGCGAAAAAAATTAAAATATTCAAATTTCAAATATAATCGAGTGTGATTATAGTAATTTATATAATATATAGTAAGATATACCTACATACTTGTTATAGGTACAACACTTTTACCTATTACTTTGTATAAGAACCTGAACAATTCATATAGAATAAAATAAACTTAAATAGCTACCTAGTTAAACCTTATACCGATATCATTAATAACAAGGAATCGTAGTTAACAGTTATCCCAAATACGAGCGTGTTCGACATAACAATGTTTGCAAATGCATTAAGGCACTAATGAGCCATTTGAGCATAAATCTGCGGTTTGGAGTTATAGACCATCTTAAAAATAAAATGACGATAATTATTATTGTGTTATGCCTAGTCAGTCTATATAGTCCTGTACTCCTGTAATACGTATATTAATACGAATTTTCTACAAAAAAAAAACATTAAAACGCAATTTAATATGTTTGCCTCAAAATATAATAATAAAATTATAACTTAAACTCTAATAGTTTGCCGACCACCTAATGATTAGAACAGAAAACAAAAACGCCCACAGTCGCGTATTTGTTTCAATAGCGAATTCTAATTATGTGTGTTCCGGGGTTAAGTTGCGGTGGCGTAGCGTAGTTTAAACTGTATCAGCATAATAATGTGTAGTAATAAGATTCAAAATATATAATAGCCAATGGGTGTATTATTTACTCTATCGCAATATATATAGATATATTTACACGATATATATCTCGTTTCAATGTTAATGTCGTAACGATTGGTTCAAGGTTACGACCAGACATGTCCGTACCTGGGTGGAGTACCGCGAGAGCAACCACCTCCCCTGCACTCGGTATGCGAAGACACGTTAGTATAAAAGACTCTGCGCCGACTGGCAACAGCATCAAATCATCTGCAGCAGACGGTCCAGGCTAACTGTGCGATATCAAATAATTTTTTACGTTTTTGCTTGAGCAATCTCACCACACACCAGAAACATGAAGGTAAGCGTTTTCTGACATTTTTATAATAATTTTCAATAGGTAGTATTAAGAATTAGGTACGGTTAATAGTATGTATATAATGCGACGACTTGTTGTGTGTGTAAGTAGGTACAACTTTGGATCTTAAAAGTGTAAAGTATTGATTCAAAGTACATTGATTGGATTTTGAGTGGTTTATATTTTTCAATCGTGGTGGACTTCACATAATTATATTATATAGCTATAATTATTTAATACCAAGATTTCCTTTCTTCGTATAAGTTATCGTTGACTTTCAACTGGCTTTTGTATCGGCTCGTGAATTGTGATGGATGAAATTCGAACTTAGTTACTTTAATAGTTAAATGTATACACATAATACGCGCAAAATAGTAAAACTTATAAGTATAATAGTATAATAGGTATCAAATCATGTTAAATATATTCATCCGACTACCCGAATCGCTATATAATTACGTATAAACTATAATATAGACATACCAAGTACCTAGAGAAGACCCGTATAAATAGGAAGGACTCGGGGAGCCTTATCAGGTCCTACACCGCAAAACCATTTCTAATCCTATGATAGGATATATTTCATTAATTTTAGTTCTTACATAACAAAATCCGATTATTAATATTGTCATAATTATTATTCTAATTTCTATAGTTCTGTTGTTTTTATAAGGAAATATATTATAATAAATTACTTTAAACTGTGTAAACAGAAAGGGCGTTGGGTGGTGAAGCCTACCACTTAACTATAATTTTCAAAAATATATTGGACTCATGTGCTATGGACCCTATATTTACGCCCATGATATGTATTTATATATTTATTTTTGTTATTGTCATGTAAATAAATAACAATAATAACAAACTATACAATATGGTTATTAATAACATGCCATCCGGTCTACAGGTTATTATGGTAACGCTGTTGTTGGCCGCAGTCGCCCTGTCCACCGCCGAAGCCGGAGCAATCAACTACTACTCTGCCCCAGCATTAGTACCTGCACCAGCATACTACGCCGCCCCAGCACCAGCTTTGGTCAGGACTCCGAGCCTGGACAGCGCCGTGGTACACTCTGAACGCGTCGGAGGCAACTTCGCGTACAGTTCCGTCGAGGGACACGCGTACACCGCCCTCTCACCGGTCGTACACCCTGCCCCAGTGGCCATCGCCTACAAGGCCCAGCCGCTCGTCGCCCCGTACCCCGTCGTCCACGCCGCCCCGTTACCAGCCGTCTACGCTCCGGCCAAGTCCTTCTACTACGCTCACTAACCTGCACCACCGACAATGACAACGACGATAAGGCCCACGCTCAGTGTTTGATCTAGTTTCCGTTTTTTCCCCATAAAAACGCCGACGCAGCGTACTGCGCATTATCGCGAATCTATATTTTAATAATAATTATTATTTCGTGTTTATAATGTCGGTACGCGATAATATAATAATTAATAATATTCCATTTTATTATTATTACTATGCGTCGGTACATCCATCTCGCCTGTATAATATATACGCGTGACTTAAAATTTACTTCCCCTCCCCCAACCACCTAACAAACGTACACGGATGCGTTTAATATTTCTGTACTTTTTTTTTCAATATTACCGAATAAAAAATATTTCTGATTTGAAATGTTGTTGTTTTATATTTTTTATTGACATCGTGATAGAATTGTGTACGGTGTCAAAAAATAGGCACTTATAATATTTAATATTATATTATATTATTACCCTATAATAAATTAAAATGACTAGTAAGTGGAAGTGGGTTCATAAATAATTTAACGTATATTACATTGTTTTAGTCCTAAAGTACTGATATTATAGTATATTAATAATTTATATATGAAAAGAATGAATTCACTTAAACTTTATGATTATTGTTTTCGATTCGACAATCATATTATGGTATAAATACAGATTAGACATTATAGTATTACTTGATTAGAACCTTTACGTCTTATAGCTGTCATCATTAATCCGTATTAACATCATAATATGTTTGTGGAATTAGTATATTGCAATTTGCAATCATAGATAATATAAGAATTCTTATATTATCTATGTTTGCAATACGCCCAGACATATTTTCTAAAAAATCATTACTATAAATTATAATGACAATCGAAGATTTTATCGTTATTGGAAAATCATCTTTACCCGAGTAGCAAATTTGGAATGCAGGGTCGATGTTTGAGAGCTGTGCTTAAAGCATCGTTCAGACACTGTGCAAAGGGATAGAAATAATTTTTATCTTTTCAAAACGCATGTAACTTTGTAATATACTAATATGTTACAGCGGCCCAACTGGGTTCTACCTACTTATATTTAGCATGAGTCGAGTGTGTATAATTATTATATTCGATAGATAACTACAATTATATTATATAATATATAAATAAAAACAATGAATAATTCGACGTTTTATCAAATCCAGAATATATTGCATATTAGATTTCTCTGTTAAGGGCATCGGAGCCGGTTCGTTTTCAGTACAAAAACATTTAAGGGGCACCAGCGTGTCATGTTTTAAGGAGTAATATTTAGGCAATTTACATAACTAAAAAACATTTAGGCTATGTCTATGTGTAAGTAATAAATTAACATTAATGTGTGTTTCCGAGAATCGCTGTAATGCCGCATTGGGCAGCCGCTGCCGGAAGCAACTCTCGCATGTGCACACACTTGTCAATGATTCGCGAAAAATTAAAATATAATTGTTTGCATAACTATAAAAACAACTTTAAGCGGTATAGAAATTAAACATACTTCCTGAGGTTCGATTGTAATTTCGCAAAATATGGTTGAATTCATAAGCTTCTAGACTAAACTCTTTAGGAATCTTTTTTTGATTTAAAATCAGATGTGCCAAAAATAAATACATAATATGTAAATCAAATTATTTCATAGGATTTTTGAAAAAATCTGAATTCAAGTTCTTTTAAAATATAAAATTGATAACAGACTTCCTAAAAAGCCTAGATATTTTGTCAAAGAATTCATAAACGTATAAAAATTTAAATCGGACATTCCGAAGTATGTGTAATTTACAATTACCATTTATAAAATGTGTTTTTGTTTTTGCCTTTTGGAGATCTCTTAGAGCTGGAAGCCACTGTTCGTGTTCATGCACATCTTGCACACCAAATTGCCTATACTGGACTCCTGGATCGGTATTCAAACCCCAATAAATTATTATATAATAATAATATACCGTATAGTTTTGCCTAAATTTGTAACTTAAGGAGTTTTACGATTACAAATCAACCGAACAAAATATGTATGTACAGTTAACAGGGTTACATAAAATAAGTTTTTATCTATTATTATTTATTATTTACTTTAGGTTGCTCTTAGTAACTATTATCGGAGGAGCAACATATAGACAATTGTTCCTCAATTTTGGTTGTATTACAATGATTCAGAAAAAAATATAGGTACCTGGTTTCACAGAATGTTAACTGATGAAGTATTTTTAAAAGGGATGAAGTATAGTTTTAGAAAACTATTACTATTAACTATTTTTGACCATTTATATGTTAAATATGATACTGTAATTCTTTGAATGTAGACTGCAACCAGTATGTACATAATACATAATATAATATACTATTACAATTGTATATTTCTATTTTCGTGTTGTTATGATGATGATAAAATTGATAATTTTTTTCATATAGTTGTAAATAGTTGCCATCATATCAAAAGATTTAACTTTATATCATAGTATTATCATCGAATTGAAAACAATAATCATAAAGGTTAAGTGAATTAATTATTTTCATATTTAAATTTAAATTATATATACATTTTTAATATACTATAATATTAGTTATAATACTATAACTAAAACAATGTATTATTTAATATACGTTAAATTATTCATGAATTCACTTCCACTTACTAGTCCTTTTACTTTATTATAGGGTATACCTTTTACAAATATTAATAATAGGATAAGTACCTATTTTTTGTCATCGTACACAATTCTATCACGATGTCAATAAAAAATATAAAACAACAGCATTTTTTCAAATCAGAAATATTTTTTATTCGGTAATATTGAAAAAAAAGTACACAAATATTAAACGCATCCGTGTACGTTTGTTAGGGGAGGGGAAGTAAATTTTAAGTCACGCGTATGTATTATACAGGCGAGATGGATGTACCGACGCATAGTTATAATAATAAAATGGAATATTATTAATTATTATATTATCGCGTACTGACATTATAAACACGAAATAATAATTATTATTATAATATAGATTCGCGATAATGCGCAGTACGCTGCGTCGGTGTTTTTATGGGGAAAAAACGGAAACTAGATCAAACACTGAGCGTGGGCCTTGTCGTCGTTGTCATTGTCGGTGGTGCAGGTTAGTGAGCGTAGTAGAAGGACTTGGCCGGAGCGTAGACGGCTGGTAACGGGGCGGCGTGGACGACGGGGTACGGGGCGACGAGCGGCTGGGCCTTGTAGGCGATGGCCACTGGGGCAGGGTGTACGACCGGAGTGAGGCCGGTGTATGCGTGTCCCTCGACGGAGCTGTACGCGAAGTTGCCTCCGACGCGTTCAGAGTGTACCACGGCGGTGTCCAGGCTTGGGGTCCTGACCAAAGCTGGTGCTGGGGCGGCGTAGTATGCTGGTGCAGGTACTAATGCTGGGGCAGAGTAGTAGTTGATTGCTCCGGCTTCGGCGGTGGACAGGGCGACTGCGGCCAACAACAGCGTTACCATAATAACCTGTAGACCGGATGGCATGTTATTAATAACCATATTGTATAGTTTGTTATTATTGTTATTTATTTACATGACAATAACAAAAATAAATATATAAATACATATCATGGGCGTAAATATAGGGTCCATAGCACTTGAGTCCAATATATTTTTGAAAATTATAGTTAAGTGGTAGGCTTCACCACCCAACGCCCTTTCTGTTTACACAGTTTAAAGTAATTTATTATAATATATTTCCTTATAAAAACAACAGAACTATAGAAATTAGAATAATAATTATGACAATATTAATAATCGGATTTTGTTATGTAAGAACTAAAATTAATGAAATATATCCTATCATAGGATTAGAAATGGTTTTGCGGTGTAGGACCTGATAAGGCTCCCCGAGTCCTTCCTATTTATACGGGTCTTCTCTAGGTACTTGGTATGTCTATATTATAGTTTATACGTAATTATATAGCGATTCGGGTAGTCGGATGAATATATTTAACATGATTTGATACCTATTATACTATTATACTTATAAGTTTCACTATTTTGCGCGTATTATGTGTATACATTTAACTAGGTATTAAAGTAATTAAGTTCGAATTTCATCCATCACAATTCACGAGCCGATACAAAAGCCAGTTGAAAGTCAACGATAACTTATACGAAGAAAGGAAATCTTGGTATTAAATAATTATAGCTATATAATATAATTATGTGAAGTCCGCCACGATCGAAAAATATAAACCACTCAAAATCCGATCAATGTACTTTGAATCAATACTTTACACTTTTAAGATCCAAAGTTGTACCTACTTACACACACAACAAGTCGTCGCATTATGTACATACAATTAACCGTACCTAATTCTTAATACTACCTATTGAAAATTATTATAACAATGTCAGAAAACGCTTACCTTCATGTTTCTGGTGTGTGGTGAGATTGCTCAAGCAAAAACGTAAAAAATTATTTGATATCGCACAGTTAGCCTGGACCGTCTGCTGCAGATGATTTGATGCTGTTGCCAGTCGGCGCAGAGTCTTTTATACTAACGTGTCTTCGGATACCGAGTGCAGGGGAGGTGGTTGCTCTCGCGGTACTCCACCCAGGTACGGACATGTCTGGTCGTAACCTTGAACCAATCGTTACGACATTAACATTGAAACGAGATATATATCGTGTAAATATATCTATATATATTGCGATAGAGTAAATAATACACCCATTGGCTATTATATATTTTGAATCTTATTACTACACATTATTATGCTGATACAGTTTAAACTACGCTACGCCACCGCAACTTAACCCCGGAACACACATAATTGGAATTCGCTATTGAAACAAATACGCGACTGTGGGCGTTTTTGTTTTCTGTTCTAATCATTAGGTGGTCGGCAAACTATTAGAGTTTAAGTTATAATTTTATTATTATAATTTTGAGGCAAACATATTAAATTGCGTTTTAATGTTTTTTTTTTTTGTAGAAAATTCGTATTAATATACGTATTACAGGAGTACAGGACTATATAGACTGACTAGGCATAACACAATAATAATTATCGTCATTTTATTTTTAAGATGGTCTATAACTCCAAACCGCAGATTTATACTCAAATGGCTCATTAGTGCCTTAATGAATTTGCAAACATTGTTATGTCGAACACGCTCGTATTTAGGATAACTGTTAACTACGATTCCTTGTTATTAATGATATCGGTTTAAGGTTTAACTAGGTAGCTATTTAAGTTTATTTTATTCTATATGAATTGTTCAGGTTCTTATACAAAGTAATAGGTAAAAGTGTTGTACCTATAACAAGTATGTAGGTATATCTTACTATATATTATATAAATTACTATAATCACACTCGATTATATTTGAAATTTGAATATTTTTATTTTTTTCGCAATCCTAATTTCCAATTTGGAAGAACATCCTATAGGGGAGATTTGGGCAAATCAGATACCCCGGACAAATTGAATAACGTTATTTGTTTAAGATTTTTAAATATTGTAAAAACAAATCGGCAGTACTGTACTTGGCTTTAGCGGGCAACTAATTGTATAATGGTAACTATTGGTAATAACAAACAATAATAATTTTCCAATTTGATGATGGTTTTGAAAATTAATTTTTAATTATGTTAATTTTAATTCTTATAATATATCAAAATACTTATGAGAAGAGTATCAATACATTTATTCTTATGCATATATTTTTGTATTTTATCACCAATAGTTCAAACTATCAAATGTTGTCAAGAAAAAAACTTAACCGGGCAATATGAACAGGGTAGATGGATATGAGTCCTGATTGATTTATATTTTATATTAATCCTTACTATTTTAAAATTATTCATAATTATACAAAGTTATTTTTAATCTGTTTAAAAGCCATAAAAAGTATTATATTATACATATCATTGTTTATAAAGGGTAACATTTTTTATTTTTTTGAAAATCATGTTATACATGTTATGTTATTTTCAACTTTGTTTACACTTTACATAACTTAGTAGTAAGTTTAAATAGCTTAAATGTTATAATTATTATTTTTAACTAAATAGTTTAATTTTTCCACTTTGCTGTTAATTCAACTCAACAAGGTGAATAATTAATTTTTTTTTTTGCTAATTAAGAGGTATATTATTATGGATTCCAAAAGTTGAAGGTTCATAAATTAGAACTGTTACTATACATTTTTTATTATTGAATTAAGTCTAAACACACTTTTTAATGTTATTTTGTGCTTCTAAACTAAACATATTCACTTTGCCCGGGTCTCCCTAGATATACCAAAAAAATCGAAGAACCTTGATAAATATATAAGAATTATGTTTACATATAATTCTTATTATTTATGTTTTTATTCAAAAATTAAGTTGTAATTACATTACAGCTTATATGGTATAATATAAATTGTCAATCAATATAATATATAATATTGGAGTAATTATTAGAGCAATACGACAGCCTACGAGACTACGAGAGAGATATATTTCTCAACAAAATAACAAAATACCACCTGTACCTACTTGGTTACTGGTTAGG
>NC_042494.1:43205197-43206045 GCF_005508785.2 Acyrthosiphon pisum | reverse complement strand
CAAATGTAAAACATAGTAAAAATGGTTTTGCGTGGATAAGAACTACTATGGCTAAACTTATAGTTCATGTTATGCAACCCAAATTTTCCTACTAGGGAGAAGAGAACATAGACTGTGCAACATTGTTTTTAATTTTTTGATATCACAAATACGAAAAAAGTTCTCATAGTTTAAAAATAAAAGTAGTACAGTAAAATGGGGTAACTTTGATAATTTTTTACTGTTTTATGACAATTTCATTTTTTATTATATGGATTACTTCTGTAGTGTTAACGATAAAACTCTCAAAATTAAATATTAGTTACAACTAGTTCAATATTTTAACGTTTTAATTTTTAAAATTCTGAAATTATCTTTTGAGATACCAATATTTTTTAATATGCTATCAAAGTAACACAACGGGCAATTTCGACCTATATTTCTTAATGTGATATCAAAGAAACCCCATTTTATGAAAAAAAAATTTAATTATCATGGTATTGTGGTGAATAAAAATATATGGGTATCAAAGTTACCCCGCGAAATCAAAGTTAGGTACCCCATTCTAATTAAAAATTTAAAGCTAATGTAATGCAGTTAGTTATAGTATTAGGATTAAGGGGGGTGTGGGGGACAAAGCCCTCTTGGACATGTGTAACATAAACTATTCCAGCACCCACTAAATTCACACCCAATGTGCGCCTATGTAGCTGATAGTTCGTATTACCTACTTCAAGAAGTAGATATACCACAATGCTTTGACCCATTTTCATGAACGTTTAAATGTTCGATTGCTATTGACGAATATTAATTAACCATAGACATGCCCTAGCCCTTATATATGTATACACTGAATAAATATTTGACTA
>NC_042494.1:43204379-43205097 GCF_005508785.2 Acyrthosiphon pisum | reverse complement strand
TACCACAATACCGCGATCTTACCTACTGTTAATAGTAAATTAGGAAAAAAGAAATTAGTAACCATAGAAACGATGACTGTGCATTCAATAATTTACATCGATAATATTACAATAATAATTAATATTATTTATTATTATAATATATCCTCAACTATACCACCTATATTTAATCATTATTTAATTCCTGGCACCCTTACAGATATATATCCTTATACAAATAGCTGTGTTTAATGATTATTATTTAAATAAATATTAATTTATACATTGTATTATTTTTTTTATAATACTGGCCAGGTTATGTTTAATAATAAACAAATAAGTATTTTAAGTTGAAAAATAATTTACATTTATTGCTATACCTACCAAGAATATAGGTATATATACCAGAGTGACATCCACTTACCCACCTTTTTTTATGTTGTGATTAATTATTATAATTTAAGTGAATTTTTTTAATATTTGTTCTTGATTTATTAATCATAAGTGATTACATTTGTCACAGGGTATGCTTTTATTTCATAGTTAGCTTAATAGGTGTAAGTAATATGAACGTCTAGATGTATCTGTAATTTATAAACGAGGGGTAAACACCTTGGGGGTAATCAGTGTACATAAGGTGATGGTAATCATGGGTATTCATGGGTAATCATAGGTAATCTTTGTAGTAAAACATGGGTAATCATAGGTATAATCATTGAAATCAGTAATCTGGTGTACA
>NC_042494.1:43203395-43204329 GCF_005508785.2 Acyrthosiphon pisum | reverse complement strand
CAGTAGGTTAGAAGTGGGTCACTGTATAATGGACAGTATTAAATTTGAATTCAATGATATAATATCACTGTATAAGAAAAACGATTCTGAGCGGAGACGGTATATCAGTCTATGTATTAGACATATATATACTTATCTATGGTATTAAAAAAAAATTGACCTATAATAGGTACCATATTATATAAATTCCAAATTAATCATATCATAATATCTATTAGGTACTTATAAGTTATAACGCGTTATACATCAACAAAAAACCGTGGTAAAATCATAGATATATAATAGTATACTTTAGAAGTTTCAAGTACCCACGAATAATATTATACAATCACAACAAAATAACTAAAATAGTTATCCTAGGTTTTTAATATGTAATTTCGTCCAAATTTGTACTTAAAATGACTATAAAAATAAACTGTGTAAATGTATTTTTTAGATTTTTTGGTAACAGAATTAATTACTTACGTGGAATATTGTTTTAAATTTTTAATTCTTAGATACAAAAATTGAACATTTTATAAATTTTTAACTACAAAATAATTTTTCAAATTAAGATTTGATAAATTTTGTCAAAATTTGATCTTTAAATGCTTATAAAAAAAAATTGTGCCTATGTATTTTTAATATTTTTCAACTGATATTGTAACAATATATCAGGAGCTTTGTATTAAATTTATACACTTTTTGGCCCAACAGATAAAACTTTATTGATATATATAGAAAAAAAAAACTAAAAAAATTGAAAACTTACAATGTCCGTAAACAGGTCAAAAAGAGTCAAATTATTTTCAAAATTTTATCGTATATATAAAATGCTAATATAAACATTCAGTGAAATTTTCAAGTTTCTACAGTCACTCGTTTTTTAATTACAACAAAATAAGAAAATCGTTACGTAAGAAATCGAGTGAATATCAAATGTTGTAAAAATATG
>NC_042494.1:43199071-43203085 GCF_005508785.2 Acyrthosiphon pisum | reverse complement strand
TTTATTGATATTTTTAGAAAAAAAACTAAAAAAAAATGGAAAATGAAAATGTCCGTAAAGAGCTCAAAATAAATCAAAATATTTTGAAAATGTTATGGTGTATAGAAAATGCTAAGATAAACATTCAGTCAAAATTTCATATATCTACGGTCATTTGTTTTAAAGTTACACCAAAAACCAAAATCGATTTTCTCGAAATCAGATTTTGCGTAAAAATTCCCGTTTTTCCTTAATTTTTCTTTTGTTTTTCCCGGCGCTTTTGAAAACTACTGGGAAATTTAAATGTTGACCTCCCCAATGCACCAACAATATTCACTTTCCTATCAGAAAAGGTACTGTTGAAGAAAATCCAAGCACTTTTACTGTCCTAAAACGTGATGACAGACACAAAAAAAAATAAAAAAAAAAATAAAAAAAAAAATAAAAAAAAAAACACACATCATTGTAAAATCAATACATTCATCGTTCCACTCAGAATCTAAAATTGACACAATATGTAAAAATCACGAAAATTAGCAAATTATTTTGAATTAATAATTCGTAAAAATTTTTCTTTTTAGAACTAAGATTTTAAAATGTAATACAAGATTCCTTATAGGTTAATCTACCTTTATCAAAAAAAAAATGTCAATAAGAAACTCGAATTAAATTTTTATGAGCGCTTGAAATTCATATTTTTACAACATTTGATATTCACTCGATTTTTTACGTAACGATTTTCTTATTTTATTGTAATTAAAAAATGAAAGACTGTAGATACTTGAAAATTTCACTGAATGTTTATATTAGAATTTTCTATACACGATAAAAATTTGAAAATAACTTGACTCTTTTTGAGCTGTTTATAGACATTTTGAATTGTTTTGAACTGTTTAGGGACATTTTCAGTTTCCAATTTAATTAGTTTTTTGTTTTATTTCTTGGGTAAAAAAGCGTGAAATTTTAATGCAAGGCTCCTGATATATTGGTACAATAGCAGTTCAAAAATATTGAAAATATATAGGCACAATTTTTTTTTTTATAAGCATTTAAAGTTCGAATTTTGACAAAATTTATAAAATTAAAAATTTAATAACTATTTTGTAGTTAAAAATGTATAAAATGTTCAACTTTTATAGCTAAGGATTGAAAATTTAGAAGAAGATTCCACGTAATTAATTAATTCTGTTACCAAAAAATCTAAAAAAATACATTTACCTACACAATTTATTTTTATAGTCATTTTAAGTTCAAATTTGGACGAAATTACATATTAAAAACCTAGAATAACTATTTTAGTTATTTTGTTGTGATAATATATATTTCGTGGGTATACTTGAAACATTTTAAGTATACTAATACTATTATATATCTATGATAGTATCACGGTTTGTTGTTGATGTTTAACGCGTTATAAGTACCTATTATATATTGTGATGGCTGAGACGCAATTGAGCATAAAACACCTTTTTTGCGACACGATTAAGCATAAATTGTCGGCGTATCAAAGGAAATTAAAATACAAAAGAAAACCAACACGATTGAGTATAAAAAACTCTGCAACGTTGCCATTTTCAATTTTGAACTGTATATTATACAAAAATATTTATTTAAATATTATAATGATTCCAAATAAAACATACCAAAAAAATATCATGTTTTCATAGTCAATATGTAATATACCTAGTTACATTAATCAAAATATTTATATAAATCAATAATAGTCTCAATAGTAGTCACATTAGTCACATTATAATACAGTATATAGATATTTTTGCTAATAATGAAATAATAATAATAATAGTAATAATAATAGTTATGACTTATGAAAATAATTAAATCAAAATATTTATAAATCAATAATAGTCTCAACAGTTAGTAGTCCGGAATAGTACTCCGGAACTAATTTATTAATCGATAACATTGTCGATAAAGCTGAGGGGCTCAGCTTACGGCTCGCGTCAGATATCATAATAATTGGTGTAATAATACGTGAAAATAATAAATTACAAAATTTTGGCAACGTGAATTTGGCAACATCGCATAAAATATTCTATGCTCAATCGTTTTATGCTCAATCGTGCTTTACCGATTGTGATATGATTAATTTGGAATTTATTATAGGTCAATTTTTTTTTAATACCATATATAATATTATGTCTTATACTTAGACTGACATACCGTCTCCGCCATAGGCGTGTCTACGGTGGCAGCCTTGGGTGCCTGGGCTGCCCCTGCAATTTTTGAAAGGTGCCGGTCAACCTAGTTTTAAATCAGAAGGGTCACAACATATTTTATTTTTTTTTAAAACTTGATTTTTTTTGTGTGTATCGTTATAATTACAAAAATATGTTCAACATAATTAGGTAGATAATATCTTTATTTAACATTTATTGTCAAATTGATTTCCTGATTTCGGAAATCGGAAAAACTTACTATAATGACTTGAGACAGACGACGGTACGGTACGTATATAGGTATTATTGATATTATTGTTGTATTATGTTTGTTTTGTAGCTAGGTGGTGAAATCTAAGGCTGTAGATGAATATCGATCAAAATTTTTCAGAAATTTAAATAATATATAATTGTAAAAAAATATATTATCGTATCCCGCATTTCCGCCAATTATGTTTTTTTGTTACGTATTTTCCTAATAATTATTGATTAATATTGTCATTACTGATTTGTCAATCGTGCGTTGTCTATATCTTTTTTACAACTATTACAATTAATATTAATTATATAACATTTAAAAATACAGGTGATTTATTTTCGGGGAAATACACCATCCCACATAAATACCAATTTGATATGTAACTACCTACGTTATTTTTAGAACAAAATATTGAAATATCAGTATTAATATATTTAATAGTTTAACTTTAAATTTTAATACAATAATGCATTGATAAAATGTGAAATGACAATGACAGGTTTCCTTACCTATTAAATTCTGAGCGGAGCGAGGGAACTATTGTTTTTACAATGGTGTTTATTTTTTTTTTTTTGCTTTTTCTTTTTCTTTTTATATCCTGTATACAAAATTTCTTCCAGAAGGAGTGTTTCGATTTCAACGTATAGTACCTTATCTTTTAGCAAATTCGATCAAGATGGTACTTTAGAAAGGTCATTTTTCGATTTTCTTTATAGTTATTTAATTCCACGGGAAAAACCACAGAAAAATTACAAAAAAACGCTAAAAATGTGATTTTAATTTGTAACGCTTTGTTTATCACCATAGAAACGAATAAAAAATTATCATATTTTAATATTAATTCAACTTACATGATAAAATAAATAATAACAAAATATAAAATGTCCAGACTGACAAACCGTCTCCGCTCAGAATCGTTTTTCTTATACGATGATATTATATCATTGAATTCAAATCTAATACAACCATTATACAATGACCCACTTGTAATCTACTGTACAGCAGAGCGACATCCACTTACCTTATTTTTTTATTTACTCTTAAAAATATGAAGGTTTAATCAATAATATATTATAACATTGCTAGCTTTAAATTTTTTTTAAAATGTTTTTTTTTTACATAGATTATTTTAAGTTTTAAGCGTAAATACAATTTTTAAATTTTCCAAAAATTTGGTTTTTTTCCGAAATTTTCCGAAATTTTTCTTGTAATTTTCCGGCATTTTGATCCCTACTCCAAAATGAATAATATTACTGAAGTTACTATAGATTATTATTGTAAATAGATAATTTAGACTTTTTTAAAATTATATAAATATTTCTTTGAAGAGGGGGGGCTTAAAAAAATACGGCTTTGGGTGTATAGGGTTTTTTTCGGTTCACTAATAAAGTAGCGCCGATCATTAGATAGGCTGCCCCTGCCGATGAAGTCTAGTCACGCTTAAGGTCTCCGCTCAGAATAGTTTTTCTTATACAATGATATTATTCCATTGAATTAAAATTTAATACCATCCATTATACAGTGACCCACTTGTAATCTACTGTACTAGCAGAGCGACATCCACTTACCCACCTTTTTTTATATTGGTTTATGGCACTC
>NC_042494.1:43194827-43199021 GCF_005508785.2 Acyrthosiphon pisum | reverse complement strand
TTTTCCGGCGCTTTTGAAAACTACTGGGAAATTTAAATTTGACCTCCCCAATGCACCAACGATATTCACTTTCTGATCGAACAAGATACTGAAGTTGAAAATCGTAGCATTATTTCGACTACTTATCGTGTACACAGACACAAAAAAAATAAAAAAATAAAAAAATAAAAAAATAAAAAATAAAAAAATAAAAAAATAAAAAAATAAAAAAACACACATCATTGTAAAATCAATACATTCATCGTTCCACTCAGAATCTAAAAAAACTAATTAAATTGGAAACTGAAATTGTCCGTAAACAGTTCAAAACAAATCAAAATATTTTGAAAATTTTAATATGTATAGAAAATAGAAATATAAGTAACCAATGAAAATTGCATGTATCTATGGTCATTTGTTTTAAAGTTACAACAAAAACCAAAATCAATTTTCTCGAAAACAGATATTGTGTAAAAATTCTTATTTTTCCTTGAGTTTTCTTTTGTTTTGCACGGCGCTTTTGAAAACTATTGGAAATTTCAAATTTTGACTTCCCGAATGCACCAACTAGATTCACTTTCCCATCAAACAAGATACTATTGAAGAAAATCGAAGCAGTTTTACTGCCCCAAACCGTGATGACGGACACAAAAATAAAAAAACACACATCATTGTAAAATAAATACATTCATCGTTCCACTCAGAATCTAAAAGTTGTGTATTGTGTGAAGTGACTGATCATTAGGGTAACAATATAGTAGGAGCCTTGTATTAAATTTTGAAGATTTTGACCCAACAAATAATACATATTGTATTGATATTTATAGAAAAAAAAATTAAAAATTAAAAACTGACTATGTCCGTAAACAGCACAAAAAAGTCAAAATATTTTCAAAATGTTTTGGTATATAGAAAAAAAAAATATAAACATCCAATACAATTTACATGTATCTACAGTTATTCGTTTTTGAATAACAATAAAATAACAAAACCCCTACATGAGAAATCGAGTGAATATCCAATATTGTAAAAACATGAATTTCAAACGCTCATAAAAATGTAATTATTAATTTGCTTGTAGACATTTTTTTTTTTTTTGATAAAGGTTGACTAATTTATGAATAATCTTTTATTAAATTTTCAAATCTTAGATTTAAAAACAACAATTTTTATAAATTCTCAACTCAAAATAATTTTCTAATTTTCGTAATTTTTACATATTATGTCAATTTTAGAACTTTAAATGCTAATAAAAAAAAACTGTGACTAAGGATTTTTAATAGTTTTTAAATGTCATTGTAACAATATAGTAGGAGCCTTGAATCAAATGTTGAAGATTTTGACCCAACAAATAATACATATTGTATTGACATTTTTAGAAAAAAAAATCTAAAAAATTGGAAACTGAAAATGTTCCTAGACAGTTCAAAACAAATATAAATATTTCAAAATGTTATCGTGTATAGAAAATGAAAATATAAACGACCAGTGAAAATGTTATGTATATATACGTTCATTTGTTTTAGAGTTAACCGAAAACCAAAATAGATTTCCTCGAAAATTTTACAATGATGTGTGAAGAAAAATTAAGGAAAAACGGGAATTTTTACGCAAAAGCTGTTTTCGAGAAAATTGATTTTGGTTTTTGGTGTAACTTTAAAACAAATTACCGTAGATACATGAAATTTTCATTGATTGTTTATATTTCCATTTTCTATACATAATAAAATTTTCAAAATATTTTGATTTGCATGTTTTGAACTGTTTAGGGACATTTTCAGTTTCCAATTTTATTAGTTTTTTTTTCTATGAAAGTCAATAAAACTTTATTTTTTGAGTAAAAATACTTAAACATTTAATACATGGCTCCTACTATATTGTTACAATGACATTTTAAAAATATTAAAAATCCTTAGTCACAGTTTTTTTTTTATTTATAGCATTTAAAGTTAAAAAATTGACAAATATGTAAAAATCACGAAAATTAGCAATTATTTTGAGTTAAGAATTCGTAAAAATTTTTCTTTTTAAATCTAATATTTGAAATGTATTACAAGATTCCACAATAATATTGTCTACCTTTTATCAAAAAAAAAAATGTCTACAAGAAAAGTCAAATTAAATTTTTTATGAGCGTTTTGAAATTCATATTTTTACAACATTGATATTCACTCGATTTTTTACGTAACGATTTTCTTATTTTATTGTAATTAAAAAAATGAAAGACTGTAGATACTTGAAAATTTCACTGAATGTTTATATTAGAATTTTCTATACACGATAAAAATTTGAAAATAACTTGACTCTTTTTGAGCTGTTTATAGACATTTTGAATTGTTTTGAACTGTTTAGGGACATTTTCAGTTTCCAATTTAATTAGTTTTTTGTTCTATAAACATCAATAAAGTTTTATTTCTTGGGTAAAAAAGCGTGAAATTTTAATGCAAGGCTCCTGATATATTGGTACAATAGCAGTTCAAAAATATTGAAAATATATAGGCACAATTTTTTTTTTTATAAGCATTTAAAGTTCGAATTTTGACAAAATTTATAAAATTAAAAATTTAATAACTATTTTGTAGTTAAAAATGTATAAAATGTTCAACTTTTATAGCTAAGGATTGAAAATTTAGAAGAAGATTCCACGTAATTAATTAATTCTGTTACCAAAAAATCTAAAAAAATACATTTACCTACACAATTTATTTTTATAGTCATTTTAAGTTCAAATTTGGACGAAATTACATATTAAAAACCTAGAATAACTATTTTAGTTATTTTGTTGTGATAATATATATTTCGTGGGTATACTTGAAACTTTTTAAGTATACTAATACTATTATATATCTATGATAGTATCACGGTTTGTTGTTGATGTTTAACGCGTTATAAGTACCTATTATATATTGTGATGGCTGAGACGCAATTGAGCATAAAACACCTTTTTTGCGACACGATTAAGCATAAATTGTCGGCGTATCAAAGGAAATTAAAATACAAAAGAAAACCAACACGATTGAGTATAAAAAACTCTGCAACGTTGCCATTTTCAATTTTGAACTGTCTATTATACAAAAATATTTATTTAAATATTATAATGATTCCAAATAAAACATACCAAAAAAATACCATGTTTTCATAGTCAATATGTAATATACCTAGTTACATTAATCAAAATATTTATATAAATCAATAATAGTCTCAATAGTAGTCACATTAGTCACATTATAATACAGTATATAGATATTTTTGCTAATAATGAAATAATAATAATAATAGTAATAATAATAGTTATGACTTATGAAAATAATTAAATCAAAATATTTATAAATCAATAATAGTCTCAACAGTTAGTAGTCCGGAATAGTACTCCGGAACTAATTTATTAATCGATAACATTGTCGATAAAGCTGAGGGGCTCAGCTTACGGCTCGCGTCAGATATCATAATAATTGGTGTAATAATACGTGAAAATAATAAATTACAAAATTTTGGCAACGTGAATTTGGCAACATCGCATAAAATATTCTATGCTCAATCGTTTTATGCTCAATCGTGCTTTACCGATTGTGATATGATTAATTTGGAATTTATTATAGGTCAATTTTTTTTTAATACCATATATAATATTATGTCTTATACTTAGACTGACATACCGTCTCCGCTCAGAATAGTTTTTCTTATACAATGATATTATTCCATTGAATTAAAATTTAATACCATCCATTATACAGTGACCCACTTGTAATCTACTGTACAGCAGAGCGACATCCACTTACCCACCTTTTTTTATATTGGTTTATGGCACTCTCCGTAAGCTCGTAGCAATATAGAATAGTAACTTAATAGTATGTCATCGAAAATGTCGATAGTTATTAGTTATTAGTAAATACTACGTACATAATAAATTACTTAATTGTCTACCTATAAATTATAATAAATAAAAGCCGTTTAATAAATTAAATTATCTGAATAAATTCATCTATATAATGGTGATTTTTATCTTAGATAACTGTGTAAATGAATAGTCTCTATTAAACTAGATACAATTATCTAGATTAACTCAACACTGCATATAATATAATATAAAACAAGCCAAAAATTAATTTTAAAAAAGATTTCATGGGGGGCTGAGATTTCTGGCTACGGCACTGAGATACAATATTCATTTTTGTTAAATTTAAAATTATATAAACATATGGTTACCTATAGTTG
>NC_042494.1:43185515-43194727 GCF_005508785.2 Acyrthosiphon pisum | reverse complement strand
AACACATTGGTTTTGGTTTACATATATGTATATTTAAACAGGGACATTTCGAAATTGATCGGCTCGAATCGAACATTAATTTATTATTTATTATTATTACCTACCGGCTACTACCGCATGCCCTCAATGCTAATATTTATACCAACGTTTATATTATTTGTTAATAGTTTTGTATTGTTATCTTGATCAAAATAATTTTAGAGTAATATTAGAGATAATATTAATAAATAATAATATAATATAATATAATATAATATATATTATTATATAGACTAATATATATGTGGTATTGTGGTACATCTTATTATAAATTATAATAATATTATATAGTAATATGCCGATTACAAAATATATACCTACTTATGCAAAAGTAGTTATACCTATAATATGGACAAAGGACGTATAATACGGTAGGTAGTAGGTACTATTTTTATAGATGATATAGGTATAGACATCTTATGAATAATTGTTACCTAATTACTGTTACAGTGGACAGTGGTAGGATGACTACCGACTAACGACAGAGGACTAAAGGCGATCATCGTAATGACAAGTTGCTAGTGACAACTTAGTACCTACTTACTTACGATTCGCTTGGTAGTATAACGGTTTAAAATAAATTGAATATTTTTTTAATAATATACACCTATAATATTCTAAGACCGTGGTAGGTCTATATATTAATACCTATACATTAATTATTAATATATAATTAAAAATGCAACGATATTTTTACACTTTTGAATTTCATGGAAAAAAAACCACGTCGTCCGCCGACGACAATTTGATATTTATATTATACACCGTACAGACTTGTATAGTTTGAACATAGACATAGTATAGACTCTTTATTATCCTAGAATAGTAAAGTTACACTTTGCGCACTTACATTTATTTTGCGCGAGCGTGGTCGTTGCACTACCTATATTCAGCCTGCAGCTGTTGGCGATCGGTAATTATAAAACGATGCTGGATTGAATTTCGGACAGTCGAAACGCGTCGATTCCCATTTACCGGTATTCGGACGATCGATTGTCGAATGGTCTCACGATCATTTCGATTCCGGTCCAGACGAGATAATGAATAATGAAACCCATACCCATACCCCATTAAAAGGCATCAAAGTTATTACCTATTGCACGGGGAGGGACAAAGGCTAACCGACCCACTGTGTGAAAAATGTTTATCATCCGACTACTCTTATCTCTCGTTTATGCCAAGTGATGATCGAGATTTGTTGGTTATGATTTGTATGGATTTATTTTATTATTTAATTTTGTAATTCGTGCGGTCAGTCATGAATTCATGTCTCATGATCGCTCGAAATTTAAATTGAAACACTACTTGAACATGTCCCACAGCAATCCATAGTACAGCTACCAAACTAACGAATCTCTGCACCGTTCCAGATTACATTTTGTTATTTTTCTCGACGATCTGATTCATAGTTTTATATATGCATTTGAATAAACACAATAATTGGTAGTATGAAGAGAAGGAATGGCGATTGTGGAAAATCTCGAAAGGCCTTGAAAAGAAACAAATCCGCCACCGAAGGAATCTACTGGAGGTATATGATCACAACTGGGCAATATGTACTATCAACTGTTGAAACCAAACTAGTAAATATTTGTTGTTTCTAGTTCTGTTCATTACCTGAAGCTGTTTGGAATTTGGCTCGTTCTAATACTACTTGATTATTTACTACACTTTCGGTTTGAGTACGTCTGGCCATTTTGGCTTCTGTTTCACAAAATTGTTGAAGGAATTAAACATCAAGGATTTGTAAGTATACACAGATGATGTACAAATTATAATATTCTGTGTGTGACTATTTTAATTGTTGATAACTGTGGGGAGAAATAACTATTATAAAAAAATACTATACACAGTGAACCGCTTTCATTTTTCCTGGTAGGATACGTATTAAATCGACTTGAACCTGTCATTAAATAATTTTATAGGTAGTTTAAATTTGTCATAAAAAATCATTATCAACATGATCAATAACATTTAATACTAAAATGCAACAGTTTTTACACTACGGACGTAACAGTAAAAAGTAGGGTTACACACTCCAGCGTCTCAATGAAGTTTCCAGGATAAATTTAAAATAGGCACCATAGGTCATTGGGATCCATTAAATAATAATATTTTTGTAATTTATACTCGGTCACATGTATAGATTTACATTTTGATGGTGTTATTTAAGTGATTTATGGGTAAAATTTAAAATAGATGTGTCAAGTATTAGTTATAACAATAAATATGTTAGCATCTTATTTTTTAAGTTATAAAATGTTTAATATGTATTTATCAAATTAACATTATATATTATATATTCTTCTTACTTCTGTATTTTTAATATTACAGGTTTATACAGTGTTTTTTGTTTGCATTGCATTGACATCAGACATGGTGTGCTTTTTCTTCATACCCGTACATTGGTTGCTGTTTGTTGCTAGTACTTATTTTTGGGTACAATATATTTACCAAGCAGGTTAGTCAAATATTAGAGTAAATTTTTTACTTATAATTTTTATATATTTGCCTAATTTTTTTGTATACACTATGTAGAAAAATGTGTTTCTTGGCCAGTGGTAACTTTATTAGTCTTGTACATTTATGTGGAGGCTTATATCCGACTGAATAACCCTGACCATATTCCCTATAAATTGGTTTTGTGTAAGCCTTTAGCTGCTAACTGGTAAGATACTTAATAATGTATTTATAAATTATAATATTGTATATTGTTTAATTCATAAATAACACATAATAATGGCTTACTAATTTTTAGTATTGGATATCCTGTGGTTACACTATGTTTTGGTTTCAAAAGTTATTTAAGTCATAAATTGAGACAGGTAAGCATAATAAAATAGATTTAATTTAATTTAAATACCATTAAATGAGTTGTAAAAATTAAATTATTATCCAACCATAGAGCATGATACTTGAAACGTATATTATTAATCACAATTTTTTTTTTTTAGAAACAACAACATAGGGTTTCTAAAGAAAATGAGTTTTACCAGAACTTATTATTAGATGCTTTGCCTTTTGATAGAATAACCGGCTCCATTATACCTAGTCAAGAAAATGATGATGGAGGTAATGTAATTTCTCTAAATGTAAATTCTTAAATCTTAACATAACATTTTATAATTGTATATAAATAGAAATATGGTTGGAATCAATTTGTGAGGTACCTGCAGAAGACAATGATATACATATTAATAAAGTGATATCTAATGGTAGTGTTCCACATAAAAAACCTGAAAAGCAAGATACTATATGTACTGAAATATCTAATAAAAAATTAGTAACTAATGATAAATTAATGTAAGTACTTATTACTTAGGTAAAATCCTCTTTATGTTTTAAGTAGATTGAAAATAATATTAATTTGGATAATGTAGATGTAATAGTAATCAAGAAAATCATGTAAATAAAGAAACAGAAAAAAATAAAAGGGTGACTCCTAGAACGTCATCAACTAAAAATAATAATCATCTAAGGTGTAGTAATCAAAACTCGAGCACAAAAGAATCTACAAAAGCTAAAGGCACTTCACCACTAAGAATAGAAAAGCCTTTAATTGTTGATCCTAAAGACATATATTGTGAAACGTAGGTTATTATTATATTGAAATACCTATTCTCTTTTATTAATATGTTTAATACATTATTAGATTGGAAAATGAGTTAAAAAGGCTTAAATGTGAACTTCACTCGTGTAATCAAGCAGAAAAAGAACTGAGAAATCAGTTAAATTCTGCTTTGGTTGAAAATTCAAATACATCTCATGATTTGACAAGGCTAAAACAAGAACACGAAGATACCAAATCTAAGTAAAATATAATACTATATAATGCCTTATTAGATCATATATTTTGTATTGCATTGTATTAAAATTGATTTGTTTAGGGTTATCAATTTGGTAGTCACCCATCAAAATGATAGGCAGATGGTGTCTCAACTTGAAAAACGTTTGTCAGATGAAAAACGACTAAGGATTTCATGTGAGTCTCAATTAGTCACAGAAAGACGACAGTTAAAAAAAGTTGAAGAACTTGCTGCTTCTAGATTATCAGCTTTATCTACCAAGTAAATATTTACTTGTTTATTTTATAATTAAATACTAAATAAAAATTCATAATTGTATTTTAGACCAGAATGTACAGAAAGCTGTAAGGTTAGGCGCAGAGAGCTTGAAAGTGAAGCCAAAGCATTACGCAAAGAACTTAGGATAAAAGAAGAGCAGTATGTGGCGGCCCAAAAAGAAGTCAATGTAAATTTAAATTTAAATATATTTATTTTAATATTGAATTAAAATTATTATGTTTATTGTAGGATCTTCAACCATACAAACAAAGTCAAGATAAAATTGATTTTGTTATGTCTGCATTGTCAACATTGAAAGACAAAAACGCTCACTTAGAACACAGTCTGAGCGCGGAAACGCGCATTAAACTCGATCTGTTTTCAGCATTAGGGGAAGCAAAGAGACAGCTAGAAATTAAAATTAGTAATTTTTTAATATAATCAGCTATTCGATAATATGATATTAATATTGATTTTTATCCTTAGATAAAATTTCATCTCTAGAAAAAGAGATAGAAGAACTCAAGTCTAAAATGGCTCAGACAATGATTATGACATCACCAAATAACTCTTACCATATGGTAAACTCTGTTGGCGGATCGCCAACAATGAGGTTTGGTGGTAGTAATTCACCTCAGTCTAGCCTTGATCCAAATGCCACTATATATACACCCAAGAAAAGTTCACATTTAGTCACTGAAGCTTAATTTTATAATAAAAGCAAGTAGGTATTGTTTTGTAATTAATGCATAATATTTCGTACATCATTTAACGCATATCTTCAAGAAAATGTGGCCAATTCAGTGAACAATAATTGATAATGCGATGCTAAAAACCTTTTCAAAAAAAAAAAAAAAAATACTTTTTGTACTTTGTTGTATACCCTACTTATTTCAACCATTGTAAAATTTGATGGCTTTAATCTAACCAGTATTTGAAACCAATATAAGTTGTTATTTTAAATCTTATTTTTATATTTTCTAATAGCATTAATTGTATTGTTTTAGTGTGCATACAGAATTGCTGTTTTTCAAAATTGACAACAAAAATTAATTCTCTTTTCTCTTTCTCAACAGATAATAATTATTGTACACATTAAATACCTCAGTAGTCAGTGAAGTATTAATTTAGAAACAATTTGTATTGATAGTAATATTCTTTATTAGAATCAGTATTTTTATTGTTTACAAACATTTTACAATTACCTTTGAAGATTGAAATTAATCCCTTCCCCCTCTCATTTACTATGAATTTGACCTATATTCTTGCACTTCATAATTTATTATGTATCTGTTTTGATTTTGTTATTTTTTCTCAGTTCTTGACCAATGGGGTGCTTCTACTTCAATTTATTTATTTTGTTATTTTGATCTTCCAATTTTAAGTTGTTTTTTTTTTTTGCATTTCATCTGTATCAGTCTCTTTGTGGTAATAGACACATAAAATCTAAGAAACTTAAAGTCAAAACGAACAAATTAATATTAAGACATAATATGTTAAGTTTAAACTTAGTTCTTTTTTTAACCATTATATAAATTTGTATATTTTTTTTTTTTGTTCCTAATCAGAAAAAGTCCCGAGGGTCAAATAACCCCAAAGGAGTTTTTCTTTGTTAACATTTATGATTGTAATGAAAAGATTGTGATAATTTATAGATGAAATAGCTCCGTTTAAAATGAATTAATGTGTATTAAATAGGTACACACATATATAAAATATAATATATATTTTTTTTTTATAAAATTAAGACAATATGGTCATAGATTAAAAATACTTTCATTTCGCATGCGTACTTAAAATAACTATTCATTGTTTGTTATTATTTTTTTAAATCGTTTGGTTTTTCATTTTCACTTGTAGTACAATAATAAAAATAAATACTTTTTCAGAGTATATTACTATTTTGAGTTGTTTATTCCAAAATCGTTCATATATAATATAAAAAAAAAAATAATAATAATAAATAAAAAAGATAATAATTACCTACATTCATTAAAAATCAATGGATTTGTTTAATGGTACAATTATTCAGAATATATTATCTATGCACAATATTATAAAACAATAAATTATCAAAATGTAAGATACATGATAAAATAATATATTGTACAAATTACAAGGATGACGTGAATAGAATTTAATATACTCAGTGCTTTTATGTACATTTTAGATGGCATATTGAATAATTTTAAAAAAAAAGACCATTATTATGTTATGCTTAAAGTAATGTTGATAAAATTAATTAAACATGTACAAAGTTTAAGGAACAGGTGCATCTACTTCAGGACTGCTAGCGTCTGGTTCTTCATCGTTATAAATATTTTCAGCCATTTGCCACACCTGGAATAATATATCATTGTTAGTATGATTCGACAATAATTGTATTTGTTTTTATGGAACACATTTATGTATAATTGACTTAATTACCTGCATAATATTGTCTTCTGAAACTGAACATATAACCCATGGTTCATTGGGATTCCAGGAGAAGTCTGATATTTTAGCTGTATGGCCACCATGGATGAACTGAATAATAAATTGAATACCCAACAATTTATAGATAAATGTTAATAATCAATATTTATATAATAGAATTACCAAAAGTTCTGGCGGGCCATCATCAGCATCTTCTGGAGACTGTTCTTCACCTATTTTACTCAAATCCCAAACATGTAAACGTCTATCTGTACCACTAGATGCTAATATAGTCTCATTATGTGGTGACCATTGTACTTGGAATATTTCATCTTTATGTGATTCAAAGGAATGCAGCTTCAATTTGAGATTTCTTAAATCCCATAAGGCTACAGTCTTAAGGAGAAATTATAAAAAAAATAATAAGTAATTCTGAATTAGGTAGACTTAAAAATTTAGCTTACTTTATCAGCACTTCCTGTAGCTAAAATGAATTCTGAATACGGATTAAACGATAAACAATTAACTTCAGCAGTGTGAGCATCAACAGTATGTGATGGTTTACTTGTATTGTTTGCACGCGTATCCCAAATCATAAGTTTTTGATCATCAGCAACAGAACCAAACAATGATTCATGCAATAAATGCCAAGCGACATCCTAAAATAAGACAGTTAGTTAAAAATGCCATTTTACTTGACTTCAGTTTGTTAAGTACTTCAACAACAGCAGTATGTCCAGTAAAAATAGTTTTAGCTTCAACAACTCTATGTTCTTTGGGAGTGGCATTAATATCCCATAGACATATGGTATGATCATCAGATGCACTTAACAAATATCCATTTAAATTGGGATTCCATGATAAACCATATCCTTCTTTTTGATGACCTCTTAATCTATTTTTAATACAAATATGTTAATTTTATTTATTAGGGATGTTTGTTTTACTTTACCTTAAATCTGGTTGACATTCTCCATTTGGATCAGGCTTTGATGGATGTTTGGTATAATCAAATACTAATACATCACTTGATGGTGTTTTGGTAGCAATCACACATGGATTTTGAGGCATGTAACGAGCTCGATTTACCTCACCTTCGTGGTTGATTTTAATTTCAATTTCGATTTTACCGCTTACAGAACCAAATCCACCATATTCTAAAACATTTAAAATATTCATAAAACATAAACATAAAACAACAATATACTTTTAGAGTACAATCTTTATACCTTGTTTTTCTCCATCATAATGAGAAGAATCAAATTGAGCATCTTCATTAGGTAACTGAACGCTAGCAATTAATAAATGATTTTGCTCATCTGAAGTATGAGTACCAAGTATTAAACGGTGTATAGAATACTCTTTACCTTCCGGACTACAAAATATATCCATAATATTAACAAATTAGTAGGCAATAATATTTATAAAAAATGTTATCATTATCTTATTTAAACTTAATCTTTTAAGAGGACGCTACACCCGTATGTGTTGTCTCCGTCTTACACAAGCACGACATAGCAAATTGTCGTTCACTATTCTTAATAGTGTGCTGTTGGTTTCGATACTAGAGTGAAATGACCTATTATCAAACTTTTAGGTAAGAACATTATCTGGATCTTAGTTTGGGCGATTTTTTAATATTTTAATTTTCAAGCGAGATATGAGCATTTTTAATTTTTGATATTTCACATACCCTTACTTTTCTCGAAAATGAAAATATCGAAAAATCGCCCACTCTAAGACCCAAATAATGTTCTTACCTAAAAGTTTGATAATAGGTCGATTCACTCTAGTGTCAAAACTAACAGCTCACTATTGAGAATAGTGAACAACAATTTCCTATGTCGTGCGTGTGTAAGACAGAAACAACACACGCGGGTGTAGCGTCCTCTTATAAGGGTCCGTATTACAATAGTTAAACTAATGTTAAACCGCGGAATTCGAATGGTAAAATTTAAGCTATGATTGTAAAACGGGCCCTAAGTGTCTAAGTCGGTTATAATAAACAAAGTATATAATAATTACTATTTAATTTATAGTTGTTATTCAATATTAGATAAGAAAATTAATAAAATATTTACTTCTGTCATATTATTTATTAGGTAAGACTTAATAAAAACTTGAAAAACATCGTTCAGGTGTACCTATAGCAGTTGATACAGCCGATACAGGTAAAGTATAAAATATTTTCAAGAGTTCATGAATATTTGGATAAACCTGTTTATCACAAACATCTAAAGCATGTAAACCAGAGGAGAATACAATGTTTTCAGTCACTAAAAATAAACCCATGCCCTATGGTAAATCTACAGTCTTCATGGTAATTTTGTTTTATTTACCGACTATTTATCGGGTTTATTATAAACACTCATGCATGAAAAATAATTCGCAGAGAATTCAAAAATATAGTATACCATACCACATAAAGATATATGTTTTTATTTTTCGATATTTATGCCACGAACGACTAGTGGCGTATAGTACCTAGGTATCTATATCAAAGCGGACAAATTACCACGGCTAGAACATTTAGAAAACAGATATAGGTACCTACTTAAAACATAAAAGTAGTATCATATTGAGAAATACAGAAAATAAGTAAACTTAATTTTACAAAAAAAAAGGTCAAGGGGGGATCTATCCCCCATATCCCCCCCCCACGTAAATACGCCACTGTATACTTATACCTAATAG
>NC_042494.1:43170127-43185465 GCF_005508785.2 Acyrthosiphon pisum | reverse complement strand
GTAGGCCAATAATATTTATAAAAAATGTTATCATTATCTTATTTAAACTTAATCTTTAAAGAGGACGCTACACCCGTATGTGTTGCCTCCGTCTTACACAAGCACGACATAGCAAATTGTCGTTCACTATTCTTAATAGAGTGCTGTTGGTTTTGATACTAGAGTGAAATTACAATGTAAAAATGTAAATGCATTCTTTTATCATTTAGGTACTTTTATATCGTTTTTAACGGTATCAAATATTATTTTATTATTGAAATTATGTCTGACATAACAATTTCTAATGCATTATTGCAGCAGTGCATTTAATACTTATGTGAACATGGCAATTAAAAGAAATAAGTTGTGCGTATATCAAAAAGTGGCTTTAATGCATGTGATAGAAAATGTTAAAGAAATTATGTTAACACTTTTTAGTAATAAAATATATACATACAATTATATTTAATTAAAATGTTGTTATTATTTATACCCTCTACATACTCTACTCTATTACAAAAAAGCTATATAACGACAGAAACCTGTTGGTCCCTGGGCATTTGTTATAGTTTTCACTGTATTTAAAAATCTATATTATCAAACCAATATCTCCCATCAGAATTGGTCAGTAATATCTGACAAGCAGGCACATAGTCAGTCGGTCGAGGACCAAACAACATACAATGAATACGGTAAAGATGGATTCAATTACCGAGTAACGTCTGGGAGCCATTGAGCGGTGAGCGACGGCCACTCTAGTGCGTGAGTCATGACCAAGTCGTACAAGAACGGCGTGTTCTTCTTCCATATCTTGTATTCTTCGTTGATGACACGCTCCTCGACCGCCTCGTCAAACGTATCTGTAAAACGCCAACAAAGACTCCGGTGTTAATACCACAATCATAACAATAAAATTATTCGAACGAGAAACCCGGTGTTCAGGCACTTGCGTACTCACCACCTTCCTTGTCTCCCATTATTTTTGCAGGTAGATGCTAATACGCTAATAATTGCTATTGTCTGTCCGTTGTAGTTGGTACGGTGTGCGTTTCGTAGCGGCGGCACGAACGATGGGCACCAGAGATTTCACCGGAAGACTTTGCAAAGTTCGCCAACGAACGTAATGTGTAAGCGCGCACTTGCGGTGCGGAAAGAGTAAGACGCTGACGCAGGTCGCAGGACGGCGTCACGATGATAGGCGGAGAGAAAAAGGAAAAACAATAAATTGCGCCAAAAACACACGAAAATAAAGAGAGATGATAATCGAAAAACGCCGAATAGTAGTTGGAATAGGACGGCGAATCAAAAAATACTATGGTCTGTCGCCGCGGTTCAGCTGGCAGTGCTGCCAACACAATGAAAACGCACCCGACACGGGCGACCACCACGCCGAGAATTGGTTAATAGATTTATATCAGTAGAACCATATAGAAATTTGCTAGACTAAACCGGTGTGAAAAATAATGCACCGGAATGTTTGGACCATATCATTCACATGGTTCATTAATCATTATCCCGGTGCGGGATAATGTGGGATAATTTTAAACCGGTTTATTCTAGCGGTTTATTATATCAACTTTTACACTTTTACACATTAAGTCATTAAATACGTACTAGCACAGATAGATAGCTGAAAAGTATTAATACTTATAATACATTTTAAAATATTTTAGATACAATTTAAGACTTTTTGAGCGACCATTAAAATAATTTTAAAATTTTCTTAACATTTCGGGGGGGGGGGGCCTCCCCTGGCTATGCCACTGTCTAGACTAACACTAAACTTAATGCAGATGTTTAAGGCAGACTTAACTTTTAAAACTAATGAGGGTATCAGTGGCGGTCTAACGGGGGGAGGGATGAGGGGGATAAATCCCCCCCCCATGAATTTTTTTTCAATATTTATAACAATTCATAATTAAGTATATTCTATAATGCATTAAATTTTGTTCTATTTTTTTTCTAAAAACGTGACCGACGAGAACGATAAACATACTAGATGGCTAGTAACACACGTCGTTGTCTGGGAGATTTTCTCGGAAATCGGTTTCTGTGTTGGAAGATTTGAATTTAGCTCATTACCAGTTCTCGATTTAATCCTGACGTACACGCACATACAATCTTCATTCAAAAAATAAATTATGGCAACAAATTATAATAACATCGACCGCGCCGCGGTAAACATAATATTACTGGAAATGTTAGAAGAAATTATGGTCAACAAAATGGAAAGAACCTACGCCGACGAAACCGACGAATGTCTCGTGCGATTAGCCGCTCCTCTTTTATCTGTCATTGATACGGTCCCCACTACAGCATGTGGTGACGTTCAGACCCCCGGAGTCGGAGCCTGAAGGCGAAATCCGACTCTTGGAGGCGCAGATAGAGAAGAGTTGGCCGAAGACATCGAGACGCCTGTCTCCTCGTCCGGTGATGAAGTGCCGAGCGGCGACGCGCTGCCCCTAGCAGCACCGCTTGGCAACGACGACACGCGGTACGAGAAGACAAAAATTCGAAACTTTCGGAAGTGAAAGTAGAAGAGAATTCCATTTTATGTCCAGAAGACGGTCGGAGGAAAAAATCGAGCCGGCCAGGGGAGAGGCTGTATTAAATCATTTTGGCGAGCTTGTCGGTTGGTTAGACCCGGCGGCGGAAGCACCCGCAATCTGCGACCCGCCTCGTACGAGGTGGAGGAGCGTTAAACGCTTTTTCCGCGGGCTGTGCTGCATCTGCCGATGATGAGACGTCCGAAGCTTGCCCCTCTGGGCGAAGACGACGGACAGGATGACGGCGACTGAATGGAGGAGAGGATGTGAGAAAGAGCACAATATAAATATTATCGTATATAGAAAATGCTAATATAAACATCCAGTGAAATTTTCAAATATCTACAGTCATTCGTTTTTTAATTACAATAAAATAAGAAAATCGTCATAAGAGAAATCCAGCGAATATCAAATGTTGGAAAATATGAATTTCAAACGCGCATAAAAATTTAATTTGACTTTCTTGTAGACATTTTTTTTTTTGATAAAGGTAGACAATATTATGTGGAATCTTGTAATACATTTTCAAATATTAGATTTAAAAAGAAAAATTTTTACGAATTCTTAACTCAAAATAATTGCTAATTTTTGTGATTTTTACATATTTTGTCAATTTTTGAACTTTAAATGCTAATAAAAAAAAACTGTGACTAAGGATTTTTAATATTTTTAAAATGTCATAGTAACAATATAGTAGGAGCCATGTATTAAATGTTTAAGTATTTTTACTCAAAAAATAAAGTTTTATTGACTTTCATAGAAAAAAAAACTAATAAAATTGGAAACTGAAAATGTCCCTAAACAGTTCAAAACATGCAAATCAAAATATTTTGAAAATTTTATTATGTATAGAAAATGGAAATATAAACAATCAATGAAAATTTCATGTATCTACGGTAATTTGTTTTAAAGTTACACCAAAAACCAAAATCGATTTTCTCGAAAACAGCTTTTGCGTAAAAATTCCCGTTTTTCCTTAATTTTTCTTCACACATCATTGTAAAATTTTCGAGGAAATCTATTTTGGTTTTCGGTTAATTCTAAAACAAATGAACGTATATATACATAAAATTTTCACTGGTCGTTTATATTTTCATTTTCTATACACGATAACATTTTGAAATATTTATATTTGTTTTGAACTGTCTAGGAACATTTTCAGTTTCCAATTTTTTAGATTTTTTTTTCTAAAAATGTCAATACAATATGTATTATTTGTTAGGTCGAAATCTTCAACATTTGATTCAAGGCTCCTACTATATTGTTACAATGACATTTAAAAACTATTAAAAATCCTTAGTCACAGTTTTTTTTTTATTAGCATTTAAAGTTCTAAAATTGACATAATATGTAAAAATCACGAAAATTAGAAAATTATTTTGAGTTGAGAATTTATAAAAATTTTTGTTTTTAAATCTAAGATTTGAAAATTTAATACAAGATTATTTATAAATTAGTCAACCTTTATCAACAAAAAAAAAATGTCTACAAGCAAATTAAATTAAATTTTTATGAGCGTTTGAAATTCATGTTTTTACAATATTGGATATTCACTCGATTTCTCATGTAGGGGTTTTGTTATTTTATTGTTATTCAAAAACGAATAACTGTAGATACATGTAAATTGTATTGGATGTTTATATTTTTTTTTTCTATATACCATAAAATTTTGAAAATATTTTGACTTTTTTGTGCTGTTTACGGAAATAGTCAGTTTTTAATTTTTAATTTTTTTTTCTATAAATATCAATACAATATGTATTATTTGTTGGGTCAAAATCTTCAAAATTTAATACAAGGCTCCTACTATATTGTTACCCTAATGATCAGTCACTTCACACAATACACAACTTTTAGATTCTGAGTGGAACGATGAATGTATTTATTTTACAATGATGTGTGTTTTTTTATTTTTGTGTCCGTCATCACGGTTTGGGGCAGTAAAACTGCTTCGATTTTCTTCAATAGTATCTTGTTTGATGGGAAAGTGAATCTAGTTGGTGCATTCGGGAAGTCAAAATTTGAAATTTCCAATAGTTTTCAAAAGCGCCGTGCAAAACAAAAGAAAACTTAAGGAAAAATAAGAATTTTTACACAATATCTGTTTTCGAGAAAATTGATTTTGGTTTTTGTTGTAACTTTAAAACAAATGACCATAGATACATGCAATTTTCATTGGTTATTTATATTTCTATTTTCTATACATATTAAAATTTTCAAAATATTTTGATTTGTTTTGAATTGTTTACGGACAATTTCAGTTTCCAATTTAATTAGTTTTTTTTTTCTATGAATGTCAATAAAACTTTATTTGTTGAGTAAAAATACTTGAAAATTTAATACAAGGCTCCTATTATATTGTTACAATGACATTTTAAAAATATGTAAAAATCACGAAAATTAGCAAATTATTTTGAGTTAAGAATTCGTAAAAATTTTTCTTTTGAAAGCTAATAGATTTGAAAATATATTACAAGATTCCACATAATATTCCACATAATATATTAGTAATACATATTAGTAATACTGCGTAGTAATATATTTTTTTTAAATTAAACATTAAACATTCTTAGCCATAGGCTATCTAGTGATATCTGACAAATTACATATTAGTTTTAACAGATTAACGTGATAATTGAAAAAAAAATATATTTTCAAAAGTACTAAGGATAGTATTAACAATTGATCATTTTAAGTTAAACAGAAGTAACAATAAGCTTTGTAATAGTAATAGTCTATATCTATATAGATTATAGAGATCTGTGCGCGGGATCTATATTTTGTCAGCATACTCGACAGAACTATAAAAGACCATTTCTATTTTCTGGGGGTATGACAGCTGCAGGCTGCTGGTATGTATCGGACTGATCTGCAACGACGCGACGAGTACAAAGTTAGGAACGCCTCCCGAGGGCGAACCGGACTTCTAGCCGGTGCGATTTGTTTATTTATTTTCTTATCAGTGATACATATTCACATTGATAACAATAATACGCGTTTAATTGACTGACAATAATAATAATAGTAATAATCATTATTATTATATCAGCTACGGCGGATTCCTACACGACTCGTGGAAAATCTGTGAGGGCCCGTATCGCCTTGATTCGCTTGCCGCAGCAGCAACGACAGCAAACAATTATAAAGAATCGTCGTGCGCGTGTCCATCCCCTGTGGATTAGAAAAAGTTATGTTTGAGTAACGCTGATCGTCGTCTTAAGTGCACGTATGATGGTTTTGCGTTTTACCATACAAGGTAATTCGAGTTTCGACATTGTGCTAATGTCACCGCCGTCGGGTTCGATTTTACTCATTTTCTTTTTTTTTCTTCTCATGAACGCTCCACAGGAGACACACTATTGAGTAAATATTATTATGACGGACAGTCAAGTGGTAATTGTGAACACGGAACGCGATGTGGAGCGCACCCTAAACAGTTCAGCGACAGAGGCTTCGAGCACGGCTAGTGACTCGCCTACGCCCACCAACAGTGTCCAGGATAAAAATTGGGTTCATTGGCACGGACCAAGTAATGAACTATTTACATAGTTAAATACATAATATACAGTTTATCTATTTTTAAATTATTTAATATCTACCTGTTGAGCACTAATAAGATATTTTATTATGATTGTCATAAATTCAAAATATAAATTTAAGATTTATTTTATAATTATATGATTTTTTATTTTTTGCTAGCTGATCCTCTTAACATTGTTGCCCATTAAAAATGCCAACTCTTTATGAATAATGTTTTATTTTATAATATAACTAAAAATGTACTAAGTTATATTGTTACAACAATATTCACTTAATTTTATATCATATTAATGTATTTTTATTGTTAAGTAATTAATATTATAATAGTTTTAAAACCCATGGCAACCATTTATAAACAATAATTTCCATTGGAAGTCTCAAAATCCTTATTTGAGCACCTTCCAGAGTTGGTCCTCTCCCTTTTTGAATTAGCTTATCTTCTGCCCAGGGATCTAATCTATCTCTGTACCAAATTTCATCAAAATTGGTCCAGCCGTTTAGGAATGCATATAGACAAACAAACATTAATTTATATATATATATATAAGATTTTACATTATTATTTAGATTCTGATTAAAAATCATAGCTGTGTAAGGAAAATCAAAAGTTAATATTTGGTATAATGATGAATATTGGATGTTTTTGCATGATGAAATTACATTATAATTGTTTTTCAAGACCTATTGCTATATATTGTCTGTATAACAAATAAAATTTGAATTTCTAGCATGGGGTGATGAACAGCGACAGTTATTGGGTACTGAAGAGGAAGCAGATTCATCCGACTGTGAAACGGTTTCATCTGCAAATGGGATTGGAATTTGGAGTATGAATGAGGAACAGAGTAAATATTATGAAGAACAATTTGCATCAATGCAGCCTAATCCAAAATCTTTACTGACTGGATCAGTAGCCCGATCATTTTTTGAAAAATCACGTTTGCCATTACATGAACTTAAAGAAATATGGTATATTTGTTTAAAACTTTTATTATGGTTTTTTTTATTTAAAC
Source organism: Acyrthosiphon pisum (assembly GCF_005508785.2). Lineage (NCBI taxonomy): Eukaryota > Metazoa > Arthropoda > Insecta > Hemiptera > Aphididae > Acyrthosiphon > Acyrthosiphon pisum. The sequence continues at coordinate 43,178,387 of NC_042494.1, read as the reverse complement.
TATTTTTAGGCAATTGTCTGATGTAACCAAGGATGGAGCACTTTCATTAGCTGAATTCAAACTGGCCATGCATTTAGTTGTTCTTAGACGCAACAATATTACTCTTCCTAAGAAATTACCGCCATCATTAGTGCCACCAGCTGTGTCACCAGTTCAGATAAATACTAAAAATAATACTATTGTATCACCAACTTGCAGTATTAAAAGCAAAGAAGTAAACATTTTTTAAAACGGCTCACTTATAAGTTTAAACATTTTATTCAATTTTTTACAGTGGACAAAGTTTATTGATTCTCCTACTAGTTCATTATCATCACCTGGACCAAAGCCAGTAAATTTTGATTTTCAAAAGTCTTCTGTTGAACAAGTATGTCATTGTCACCTTTTAATTATATATTATAATAATTTGCTTAATTGTTTAATTGGTTTTGTTATTGAAGTGAAACATTAATTAGTTTCATTTAATTATTTCCATTTTTTTGTTTTTTGTTTTTTAGAGCTGTGAGCATAAATTATAAAAGTGGGTCAAAGCATTAGTGTTCAGTTTAAGATAGTTTCAGAGCTCATTTAAATGTTGAATTACATTAAATTTGAATAAACAAAACCAAAAAAAACTAATAATTGAAGGAGTTTCTTTGTTAAATTAGTTTGTATTATTTTCTGATGAGATGGATACTTAGTTTTCTTTTTAAATAAATTTGTTCTAAAATAAATATTTTAATGACAGAATAATTTTCTTTATAATTGCTAATGATTAAAAAATTTTATAATTATGTATTTTAAATGTCACATCTATACTGAATCTTGACTAGGCCCGCCTTGATTAATCATTGGAATTATATCAGATATTTATATGTTAACATACACAATTTTCTTTTTCGGAGCTTCTACACCTGAGTATTTTTTTTCCGAAACAACTCATTCTGAATTCAACCATACCTTATAAGTGTGTATTTTGACAATGGTTTTGAAATAAAGATATAGATTTTTCAATAACTTAATCCCCCCCTAATGGGCATCTCCAATTTGCGAACACTGTACTTTTACAAATATAGAACTCTGAGTAGCTGTCACCTCCGATTAGTGGACAAAATTTCGTGAACTGAGATTATCCGATATTTAAAGGCTTTTCTGTAGTATACCAATGCATTGATCAGAGTAAATTGTATATTTACTTTGACTGATACAACGAGTATGTATTGAAAAATCCATCTCTTTTCAAAACTATTATCAAGTTACATGTTACTGAGTAACAAAGATAAATAGTGACTATATAGAAATATAGAAATAATAATTAAATTATGTAGACATTTAGAATTAGTTGTTTTTGAACAAACATTTTAAATAGATAGGTTTAGAGGCCCCTTAAAAGACATATTATTTATTATTTCTTTATGTATTTAATAATACTATTATCAAACCATCGTTGTATATTTTTGCATCAAATATATCCATTGCTTACATTTTTTATGACAAAAGTACACTTAAAGTGAATGTATGGAATACAGATATTTATTATAGTTGTTTATAAATTATATTATTATAATCTAAACTATTCTAAAGTTTCATAATAAATATAATTATAAATATTGAGACGTTAAATGTCTATTTTTAGTTAATGAAAAACAAAATGTCAGATGTTAACATATAATTTTAAGTATCAATCTTCACTCGAACATTTTCTAATAGCTCTATTGTCCATTTTTTAATGTTATATATTTATATAAACAATGAAACAACTATTGATAAAAGGGTTTTGGGTTTTAATTTTTACCAAAAATGATGTGAATATATAAATGTTTAGTATAGTTTTCTTTGCCTGACACAACATTAATAATAATTTATGTTTTCAGAATTGATATTTATCTCAATAGAGTATATACTCTTATTATATATCATATAGATAAGAATATTATAAGGATTTTATTAATTTTAATTTCCATAATCTATTTTTAAAACTAACAAGTTAATAAAGTATTAATTTTTAAAAAAATAATTAGATAAAAATGGTATTCATTACACATTGTATACAGATAGTTTTTTTGCTTATGATATTATTTATTTTTCCAATTCTAATGTCTTTTAGGAAATCACATAATTAGAAATACAGATTATCATTTTAGATCAGTTGTATGTAAGAAATTTGTTTAACTTGTTTCTGTTATGTACAACATTCAGGATCCAAAGATCTTACATCCGGTTGCTGTTCGAGTTACACCTGGTATTGATAATTGTTTGGAAGACCAAGAAAAAGAAACACTGTCAAATAATGTTGAAGAGATGGTTTTAATTAAATCAATTCAGAGGCCTCAAGCTAAAAAGCTTAGTAGCCGTATGTATTTTTAAGTAGTTAAGTTGTATGATTCGTTTTAGTTTTTAATGTAATATTTAAATATTATTAATTATAATAATGCAAATAGAATACTAAACATAAAATATTAATTTCATACTTTTTAAATTATTTATTTTTAGATCTAGGACCTGGTGCTCTACCACCACCACCTTTACCAACATATTATGGTGAAGATATGTAAGTTAAACATATTTTTAATATTATTATTTGCTTGTATATTTAACGTGAGATGCAAGAGCACGGTCCGCCGACCAGGGATCTGTATACTTTAGTCTATAAATGAAATAAGGTTTCATCTATCGTTACCCAGGGTCACTGTGTGAAAGGGTATACGGGGTGCACCCCAAACCAGGAAAACCTAAAACCGTCCTCAAAGCTATCAACCCATTGCACTACTTGGTGTTAGCTACAAACTCCTATAAAGATTGATCTACAATTGCATTAGCCCAAATATTGATCGAGTGGTCCCCAAACAACAAGATGGGTTTAGACCAAATTGAAGCGGCACAGATCAATTAGTAGCATTAACCTCATGTATAGAAAACAGATATCAAAATAATCTAAATACTACAGCTGTGTTAGTCGATCTCTCAGCTGCATATGATAGGGTAGGAGAATGGGTATCCTTACAAAACTTTTGGAACTATTTTATTGTCTTACACTATACATTAATGAACGAAATGCTTAGTAATCATGTTAACAGTACGAGTACATATAAGAGAAATACATTGGAAATCAAGACAGCTGAACGACAAGCTACCTCAGGAGTCAGTTCTCACACCAATCTTGTTCTATCTTTATACTAATGACTTACTAAATACAATTTGGCTGAAACTTATCTTCTCTTATGATATTACATTTGGTACACAAAACAGTAAATTCAAAATCTCCGGAGAAATTTTAACTAAAGACCTAGCAACAATCTCAGGGTATCTACGCAAATGGCGACCAAAACCCACCGTAGACAAAACATTGGCGACAACTTTGCATTTAAACAATCGTCTGGCCAATCACTAACCCAACTCCCAAGTTAGTGTTTTGTGGTAGTATCTTCAAATATGATCAGATTCCTAAATAATTAGGAGTTACTCTAGACAGACAGCTTACATACAAACACCACAAAGAAAATACTGTAGCTATGTTTAAAACCAGAAAAAACATAATACAAAAACTAGTTGGCCCATCCTGGGGACCATCCAATTCGACTATAAGAACAACTGTGCTAGCACTAGTATACTGAAACGCAGAGTATGCCTGCCCATTGTGGCTAAATAGCTCTCACTGCAACACAATTAATTTCCAGCTCAACCACTCTATGAGAATCATCTCTGGCATGGTAAAATCAACACTGAAACCGTGGATTTCCGTCTTGTGCAACATCTTGCCACCTTCTATACGCCGTAAATCAGCTGGCCTCTGATAATGGACAAAATACACTGAAAACCGATCCATCAACATCCACGATGAGAATTTCAGACTGAAAACCAGAAAATCAATTCACATAAATATGAGAGAACTTATTGATAGCCGCTACCATGGCCTACCTGATTGTAAATCAGAATGAGAAAAACCAACTCAGACACCCACAATATACAGTCAACTCGGGATATAACGAATTTCAAGGGACTGAGAAAAAAGTTCGGTATATCGAAAGTTTGTTACACCTAAATTCGTTATATCAAAAGCATAAATCAACAAAATTCGTTTAAACGAGATTTAAAAGAAAATAAATTTAGGTTTTATTAGATTTGTATAATTACATACATACATATTACCTAGATATTATTACATATTTTATTATGTATTACAATTTATTTTTATTTTATTATATAGACATATATATTTTTTTAAATGTTAGTGTTCGGTCAGGTAAATATTTAAAAAATAGTCCTGTCTCGTCAGCATTGAACACATTTTTTGGATTGTATTCACATAACAAATCTTGAAGTTTCACTTTCCAGTTGTCACAGATACCTTCATCGACACTTGCACTTTCTCATTTATTTTATCGCTTGATAATCGCTGAAATAAACTTCGTTATAGCTTAATTTATATTAATTGACGTGTATCTTATAAGCAACGACATGAACATTATCTTATCGCATAATAATAGCCGAAACAAACTCGTATAATTTGTAACATCAATCTCCAAAATTATAAAAATTTGTTACATTGCTAGAACTTTTGCCTAAAAAAACTTAGTTATATAGAGGGGACAAAAATACATTTAATTTTTCATCACGGGATTTTTAAGGGAACGACAGTTTTATTCGTTATATCGAACTCCGTTATACCGCGAGTTTACTGTAATACTTACACTAAGCACCCCGGTGTTGGGATACCATCTTCCTCAACAATACTGTATCGTGCTAAATCTATTACGCACTGGATACGGGCACTTTAAAGAGTTACTTCACAAATGGAAAATGGCAGACTTCTGATTTTGTGATTGCAGTCACCCCTCAGATTATCCACCACATACTTAAATACTACCCCATCCGTTCATTCAAAGGATCAATGCATGAACTCCATTATGCCACGGATGTAAGAATTAATAAAATTAGAGCACTCGACATTACACTTTAATGAAGAACAGAATATACCACTTTTTATATAATTTTACAGCTATCAAAAACCTACTTAATATGTTTTTTAATTTTAACTTTTAACTTTTTATATAACAAATTTTATTTGCTTGCTCATATTATAATATACCATACAATAATAATAATTTATTATAATTGACTTATGTTTTATAAATTGAAATGTATTGATATTTTGTTTATCCGAAATATTTCACTATAGGAATTCAGGACCTGCAAGTTTACCCGTGGTAATAGCAAAAAAAGAACCTCCACCTCCACCACCACCACGGCCATATCGTGCTCACATGCGTAGTTCCTCTCTCGATCTCAATAAACTTGGTAATTTTCTTTTATACAATGATCAATACATTTTATTTTTATTGTTTATTATTTAAAATTTATATTCTAGGCAAATTTGGGGCTGTTAATTCAACTCAGGGACCTCCAGTTGTTCCTCCAAGAATAACTCCTAGTCCAGTAAATAGTATATTCCAAGTATCTAATATAAATACATAAAAAGTTATTTATATTTTAGAATTCAAATGTTGAAATTAATGGGTTGAGACAAAATTGTGAGAGAACTGAATCTGGTCAATTTGCTGATTTTGCACAGTGTCCTGGTGCTTTTCAAGTTTACAAGAAACCACGTAAATTTTATCTTATAACATAATATTTATATATTTATACAACATAATTCTTCCAACATAATATATAATCATAATATTGTGAAATACCAGATTATACTTTGTGGTAATATAATTGGCTATAAAATAGCAATCTCAATAGTTTCAGAAACACAAAGTAATGAAAACTCATCAACAACTGGTTCAGAAATACATGGTGTGCAGCCATTAGAGTCATCTTCGTCTAGCAAGTAATTATAGATGAAATAAACATAACTTATAACTAGTTACAAGTATAGAACTGTTAAATAAATAAAAATAATAATATATTTTTCATACACATTAGATTAGAAGAAAGGAATGCTCATTTACGTCTAGTCTATCAAGAGTTACAAAAACAATTGAATGATTTACGCGAAGAACGCGCTGGTTTACAATTGCTCTTGGATACCGTTCATAAGTCATCTCCACCCTCATTTTAACCATTTGTTGATATGAAAATGCTTTGGACTTATATTATCAACAAATAGTACACTTCATCATCATTAACATTTATTAATATTATTATTATTAACAATGATCTTGATGAACCCATTATCACTATGTTTTAATTATCACAAAATATTGTTAATATTAATAATATAACCTATTTATTTATATTTATTATCATACTTATCTGTTTGGTTTAATATTATAATTATTATTTAAATGTATTGTTATTTTTTTTTGACCAAGCATCAATAGATACATCAAATATTAGATCATGTTTTAAAGTGTGAAATTTAAATTTTAAATTTTGATGTATTTACTGTTGAACTTTATATGTGATTATTATTATTATTTATTCATTATTGTATTTTACCTTTTGTCTATTGTAATATTGGTATAATTTAGTTTAGAAACATTAAGTAAATGATAATTATTAATTTAATTTCTCTGCGCTCCATTAATCAATTTAAGTACATAATATACATTTCATATTATTTTTTCAATTTATGAATTACATTCAGGAGTGCAGAGTAAAATAAAAATGAGAGATTCTTTTTTTTTTTTTCAATTCTTGTTCTGCTAAATAAAAAAAATAAGAATCTTTTATTATTGCTATATGATGAATGAAAGTGTTATTTATTAATAAGAAGAATAAAGGCAGCTTCTCCATGCAGAATTCATTGATTCTTTTGACAAAGTTTATTATATATCATATTATTTCAGAGTAATATATTTATAAAATATATGGTTTATCTAAAATTGTTGTTTTATATATTTTTATAAGGAGCACAAAACACAAAAATAAGTTTTTAGTTTGAAAGTATGTTCAATTTTAATAATTATAAATGGTATAGGCTTAAAATTTTTATACTCACATTATTTAATGAGTTATGAGGAATTGAAAAAAGACGTGTGACGTCATTGGGCTGAGCTCGCAGTAATTGCCAATTTTTATATGTGTTTAATGTTACTCACTTCACACAATAATTTACCTACCTTTAAAGTATATTTTCTAATTTTTGTTGTACATATGTGTAGTGTTTTCATGTACTAATTGCATTAATGGAACCAACACTTTTCTGAAATTTTTAGATTTTTTTGGAAAAATTTAAAATGTGTAGCAAAATGAATCGACGCGCTGCCCTGTTTAACTATAAAGTATGTACGTAACGAAATTATCTCTTTTAGTACTTTTAATATTTGAAAAAAACCAAACGTTATATTGAAATTTTGATTCATCTATCGTCTTTAGCTCAAAAAATCACATATTTCAACAGAAATCAAACCAGTAAAAAAAAATGTTGGTTGGTAAATTGTTGTGGAAAGTGACCAACTTTAACACGCGTAAGATAGGCAATTAGTCCAGTGGCGTCACTTAACATTTTTGCTATTTTTAGGACTTTGGCGCCACTGGGGGGAGATGGAGAAACGTTTCTATAGCCCCTCACACAAATTCTTGTATAACTTCGAAAAAAAATTTGCACAAATTTCGTACTAAATATCGGCCAAAAAAAAATTGCAAAACTCAATATTGGGGGGTGTTTGGGAAACATACGAGGATATTTCGGTCTTCGATTAACTATAAAAATTTAAAACACTATGTTAAAGCAAATTCTCGACTTGTGGTATTATTATATTGTTAAAAATAATAGTTAGTAATAATAATAAATATAAAAAAATGAATTGTTTTAAATTTAAACTATTCCTATTTGGTGAATATTTTACTGTGCAAAAAAACAATGTGTAGACCCGAGTGGGCCCCCAAACATAAACATAGACGGGGGCCCCACAGGGAAAATCCCTTTTTCCCCATGGACCTATCCACCTCTGGATAACGTAGTCGTGCTGAATGCTGATGCAACGTGAGCAACGTCGTGCCTTTCTTAATTTCGTATTTTTTGGTTGTGATTTTAAACTTTTGTTATCTGCTGATTTTGTTGGGGTGAAAGTAAAACTTAATTTATAAATGTCCTCTTTATTTTGCATATTTTATTGTTTTTTTGCATATTTTTATCGCATATTTAGCAATTGTTTAGGTGATACATTATTAGGTAGTTAATAAATATCCTTTTTTGCATATTTAAAGATATCTAAGATAATATTATAGCACTTATTTATGCAATTTTAAGTGCTATAATCTCCCAACTCTGTTTGTGAAGAGCTCGGACAACCCCTCATTCAGGGGCGCCATTTGGGGGGGGGACAGGGTG
>NC_042494.1:43163477-43169510 GCF_005508785.2 Acyrthosiphon pisum | reverse complement strand
CCGTATTATACCAGTATTATACCGTATACCGACTATGGTAATCGGGGGCCCAGGGTGCTACTTGGTGTATAGCACCCTGGGCCAGTCCGCCCCTGGTTACTGATAGACAAAAGGCATAATAATAATAATATGCATCTATTCTATCTATAAATATCTTTACTATACACTATACAGTATATACACAGAATGTATGAACGGTAAAATGTAATGTGTTAACTATAAAAATATGTTTTTATTAAGTATGTTTTTGATACTGTAATGAATCTGTAATGAAAAACTGAAAACAATAGAAACGTTTTTTTAACGATTGGCCTGGAGGTGGGAAAAAATTGGCCTCTTTAATTGTTTGCACACCTTAAAAAAAAACTGAAATGGCGCCCCTGCCCTCATTTTGTGAATTAAATTGTAAAATGGCCCATCGCACATAAATGAAAACAATTTGTTTTGTTATTTTCAGTATAATATGGTATATTGATATAACTTGAAAGTTGAAATAATTGAATTTAAAAAACCTTCATGGCTTGTGTCGTGTTTGCGGAAATTGGAAAAACTAGTTTCATACTTTTATCAAAGAATAGATTAAATATTTAAATCTATTTAATCTATTCTGTGCTGTCATCCAGAATTTCTGAACGATCACTGATTACCACGGTTTAAGATAATCATAGATAATAATGATAATATGAAGATAATATACAACCGTGCTGAATTACATAAAAAACTATAATCTGTGGACTGTTGTTACTTGTTCTATGGTGGTACTATCATGGAAATCTGCGATCAAGCATGTTTTGGTGTTATCAATTTGGATCGATAATTATTCGAGTGAACACGAGTGTTAAAATAATGAATTAATAGGTACTAACTATTAAGTAGTATCGTGTTTTAATATTATGTTTTGTTTTACGTAATTGTTACGTTCAAATCATACCTGAAGTATTCTACGCAATAGAACTAAAGGTAGTAGGTAGTACAGTATTAGTATTCAGTACTGACCTTTAAACTAATCGATAACACCACATTCAACATTATGAATTTAATTGGGTACACATTTTGCAGATTCAATATTTATTATTTCTCACGAAAATTTGTTATAAATTATAAATAATAATACAGTATAAATTATAATAGGTACATGTATTATTAAAGATACTTATTATACTTATCGCTTTACTCCAAAAGTAATACTTTTAACAAATTGTTCATACCTAAATATTGTTTAAAAATTAATTTCATTTTCAGATATTTGATATAAGTTACGTGAAACATGGACATTTTAACAAATAGTATTGCCAAATTTTGTTCATTGCCACCTTCATGTATCATTGGGGTGACTGCAGCTGTTGGTTTTATAAATTATTATTTTATGTTTGCAGTTAAGGTAAGAGTTAATTAATTTACTTGTTAATATCCATAAAATTACAATTACATATTATTTTACATATTTTTACGGGTAGTGAAAAAAATTCATAAAATATTAATTTTTTTTATTTTACCTATAACTTAACTCTTAAAATGAATCATATATTTCACATCTAGATATGTATGGTTTATTTAAGTTAATAATACATGCAGTTTTAAAGTAATTTAGAATACTAAAAGTTAAAAAATAAAAATAAACTTCACAAATTCTGACTTCACTGTAATTTTCAACATGCTTAACTACATATGCTAAATCAAACAAATTGAAAAAAGGCTGTCCTGTAAAACATAAATATACCTTTGATTTCACCATCATTTTTAACTTGTAAAAAACATTAAAAAATAATTCAAAATTTGTTATTGGCGCTGGGCACAACAGTAAAGTACGGTATTGTGCGTATGTGTGTAATAATGTAAAATCCTAAACTCTGGAAGAATACAACTTCCAAACTAATGATTTTCACAATATATTTTTGCATCATCATTCTTAACTCGTTGAAATACGTATGTTTCTACAAAAAAAAAAATTAATAAAAAATAAATCCGGACTTTTTGACCGATTACCTAAGGAGCCATGGGGGCAGAACTGTCCGCAGATACGCTCCTGTACCACCAGGCAACTGGTTTTTAATCTAAAAATGTAAGGTTTATTAATGACATTTTTCTGTATATTTATACATAATAAATTAGTTTAATTGTTAATGTACTATGTTTGTATGTTGATGGTTTGTCGCATTACCATATTACCCATTTAATGTAAGCTACTCAATGATTAAAAAACTATAAAAGTTTTTGAAAATATTTTTTTCACATCATTTTAATTATTTTTCTAAAAAATTCTTTTGAAAATTATTTCAACGTTTTAATTCTTTATTCCAAAGCAGAATGCTTCTCGGAGTTCTTCGATTTAAAAAAATTGAATTTTAGATTAGTAGTTTATGAGTTATAACTTATAAATATTTAATGTTACTATAGTTGAGCCGGGTTGCGTGGTCACAATGGGGGGGGGGGAGCAATCCAACAAAATTTCCATCAGAGTGCTCATATAATCTTTTAATGCTTATTTTTATAAGATATAACTAACAATGGACTTGTCCAAAATATGATTTTTATAAATCGAAATACTCCGAATAGTATACTGCTTTGGGATATTAAATAAAAATTCCATGTTGTCATTACCATATTATTATTTTTTCAAAAATGATGTTTAGTAACTACTATTACTTAAAAGTTAAAATTATACAGAAAAAGTAATTTGAAAAAAAAGTTATTGTTTTCTAAAATAACGAGTGCCTTTTGACAAATGAATCACCCCCCGTATTACAATTACCTATATGTACCTATTGCCAAGTGTGTTAACTTTTTATTTTAATGATCATTCATTGTAATATTTATTAGTTATTACTAGGTAGTAATAACTAATACATTTTTTCAATAAATACAAATTAAATGTGTGTCAATTGTCAAAAAATACGATTATTGAACAGAAAAATATTAAGTTATTGTCATAACTTATATGAGTCATCAAAAAATATGGATAACCTTTTTGTTACCGGTAGTTTTGATAAAACTGTTAATGTTAATCTTTATTTTATTGCTGATAATCGGTTAGAAAGACTGATTTAAAAAATGTCCGAAGTCATTTTTTTACTGCCGAGACAAAAAAATCTTGTATATTTTGTAAGAGGGTAAAAAATTCCGGCAATATAAATTATTTAATTCACAAAATTAAAATTTTTAAATTTGAATTAATTGTTTTATTGGTTCAAATGCACAATATTATATTTGATTATTATTCCTTATACCTACAATTTAAAAATATTATTAAAATATTAAAAATATATGAATAGTATACGTATAATATAATAGTGAATATAAAACTACAAAAGTATAGTTTGATAAATTGCGTCTATATTTTCGGGTGCGTCAATTAAATTTTAAGTAATTCATGCCTTCAACCTCTTTTCGAACCTAAAAAACAAATAAACAATCGATCATTATATTACAATAATGACTTAAGTCGTTATCATTATGTTGTTTATTTTGTAATCTTAACTCTTGTAATTTTCTATACGTGTTAATGTATTATGCATACCTAGTTGATACATACCTCGTATCTTATTCAGTATTTTATATTTTTATATACCTTATTCATATCTTCCAATGACAATTTTTGATGCATGGCTGTTATTCTATTCAAAATCTAAGGATCGGGATAAAAACACACCCCCGGAAACGTTTTAATAGTTAATGAATTTAATTTATAAAACTACAATACTTATGGCTATACTTAAAAATATAATTGTGCGAATACAAATTTTGTCAATATGTTTAGTAAATAAATTAACGATATTTTATCGGCGTATGACCATAACTTTACTCATTGAAGACTATACTTGTATAATCGGTATTGCCGTGTTTGCACGAATTCGGCTATTGAAGCTCACTAAAATATGTAGTTACCAGTTTCGACTTCAACACCCGCAAGCACATTTTATACCATGAAAATATTAAAAAACTATTTACGTAACTTATTAGGTCAAGTACGTCAAACAGTCTGTTTTACAATCCTCGATTACGCTTAACTCACTGATTTTGCTGGCCGAATACCGCGAAATTCGGCCGGTGTCTTACTATAATAAATCTTCAATCCAGATAACGTGCAGACTATACAATAGAAACATTTAATTTATCACACCTGTGGTGCATAAAAATCCTTATTTAGATATATTATTATAATATTATATAGGTATTTTTTATTATGAAAATAAATGATTTGGTTTTAAACCCCTCCCGAAAATTTGTTCCAGCTACGGCCTTCACCATGACACTGTCAAATTAGGCTTTCTATAAAACTATAGGTTAACATCGCCAGCATTCAAACGAACAAACTCAAAACGTGGAATTGTGTTTTATAATTTAAATGGGGTTTCAATGAGACGTTTTTATTATATTTTATAATATATTACGTATATAATTTTATTATAAAATACATTTTTTCAAATGACAAAAAAAAAGTTAGATTTTTTATATAAAAATTATACATACAATTTTTTATAACACAAATACTACTCATTCGCGTTTTGATTTTGATACGTCAACATTTTCAGAAAAATGTCCGTTGAATAATTTTCAATAGGAATGGGCAGTTCTCATTAAAGTATATTATTTTTGAATTCCAAAAATCAAATTTTGAATGGATAAAAGGTGGTTTGCTGCTTGGTGAATTACGTAGTGTTACTAGGTGGAAATACCTAGTGAATTTCCTTCGTATTTTTGTACTTAAGAATTGAGAGTTTTAATTATTTTTTAAGCATTTGTTTGCTATCGCCCTGCCACTAACCCGTAAAGAATCGATCACCGCCCACCCGGTTACCTACGCATCTTACATCAGCAGTCTGTAAAATTTCGATATTCATATTCGATATTTCTCTATATCACGATATTTTACATGATTATTTATGGAAAGATGGTAAATAATTCTTATATTTTTTATTTAATTTTATGTTAGTATGTTATAGCATTGATTAAATATATTAAATTGTATTAATTAATTGTATTATTAAATTGTATATTTAATCAATGGTTATAGCTATAGGTGGTAGCCGGTTGGTATTTTATATAATGTGTAATATCTAGTAATTGTCTATCTTACAGTTACAAATAACCTTATTAACATATTTAAAAAAATAATTTTAAGAGTTATTGGAGTTATTTTTTGCTATATTTGATACTGGCATTCAATTTTACAACAAAAATATATCGTTAAATCAAATAATAAAAAAAAAGGTGGGCAAGTGGATGTCGTTCTGCTGTATAGTAGGTTACAAGTGGGTCACTGTATAATGGATGGTATTAAATTTGAATTCAATGATATAATATCATTGTATAAGAAAAACGATTCTGAGCGGAGACAAGGTATAAGATATATTATATACTTATATCTATGGTATTAAAAAAAAAAATGACCTATAATAAATTCCAAATTAATCATATCACAATATCCATTAGGTACTTATAACGCGTTATACATCAACAACAAACCGTGAAACTATCATAGATATATAATAGTATGTATACTTTAGAAGTTTCAAGTACCCTGCACAAATAATATTATACAATCACAACAAAATAACTAAAATAGTTATTCTAGGTTTTTTTAATATGTAATTTCGTCCAAATTTGATCTTAAAATGACTATAAAAATAAACTGTGCTTATGTATTTTTTTCATTTTTTGGTAACAGAATTAACTACTTACATGGAATCTTGTTTTAAATTTTCAATCCTTAGATATAAAAGTTGAACATTTTATAAATTTTTAACTACAAAATAATTATTCAATTTTACATTTGATACATTTTGTCAAAATTTGAACTTCAAATGCTTATAAAAAAAGATTGTGCCTATGTATTTTTAATATTTTTCAACTGTTATTGTAATAATATATCAGAAAACTTGTATTAAATTTTCACGCTTTTTGACCCAACAAACAAAAATTTTATTGATATTTATAGAAAAAAAAACTAATAAGTTGAAAACTGAAAATGTCCGTAACAGCTCAAAAAGTGTCAAATATTTTCAAAATTTTATAGTGTATAGAAAATGAAAA
>NC_042494.1:43137424-43163427 GCF_005508785.2 Acyrthosiphon pisum | reverse complement strand
TTATACACTTTTTGGCCCAACAGATAAAACTTTATTGATATTTATAGAAAAAAAAACTAAAAAATTTAAAACTGAAAATGTCCGTAAACAGCTCAAAAAGAGTCAAAATATTTTCAAAATTGTATGGTGTATAGGAAATGCTTATATAAACATTCAATAAAAATTTCATGTATCTGCAATTATTCGTTTTTGAATTAGAACAAAATAAGGAAATCGCTACATGAGAAATCGAGTGAATATCCAATGTTGTAAAAATTTGAATTTCAAATGATCATAAAAATTTAATTTGACTTTCTTATAGATATTTTTTATTTGATAAAGGTAGATAATCTTATAAGGAATCTTGTATTACATTTTCATATCTTAGATTTAAAAAGAAAAATTTTTACTAAAAACTGTGACAAACGATTTTTAATATTTTTCATCTGCCTTTGAAACAATATACTAGGAGCATTCTATTAAATTTTCAAGCTTTTTTATCCAACAAATAAAATTTTATTGATATTTTTAGAAAAAAAACTAAAAAAAAATGGAAAATGAAAATGTCCATAAAGAGCTCAAAATAAATCAAAATATTTTGAAAATGTTATGGTGTATAGAAAATGCTAAGATAAACATTCAGTCAAAATTTCATGTATCTACGGTCATTTTTTTTTAAGTTACACCAAAAACCAAATTCAATTTTGTGAAAAATGGATTTTGCGTAAAAATTCTTGTTTTTCCTTAATTTTTCTTTTGTTTTTCCCGGCGCTTTTGAAAACTACTGGGAAATTTAAATTTTGACCTCCCCAATGCACCAACGATATTTACTTTCTGATCGAACAAGATACTTAAGTTGAAAATCGTAGCATTATTTCGACTACTTATCGTGTACACAGACACAAAAAAAAAAAAAAAATAAAAAAAAAACACACATCGTTGTAAAATCAATACATTCATCGTTCCACTCAGAATCTAAAACTCGGTGTGCCTATCTGGCGCTGTTTATAGCTTATTTTTATTAACTCACCCTAATTTAGCTTTATAATTTTGTTGTAACGCCTATTGATAATATAGATGTCAATGGGTACTGACTTCTCAATGATAAAAAGGTGGGGAATTGCAGATCTAAGAATTTCATTTTATACATGACCTTTAAAATCAATTATTTATTTTATAATTATATATTAAATGTTAAATAATAAAATATTATTCAGGCTCCCAGAATACACTGTAAAGAAGGTGAATTTAAAAATTTTATTCGTCAAAATGTTCCAATTATCAATGAAAAGTACTGGCCAACAATGTGGTGTTTTGAAGCTAGATTTCAAAGTGTATTAGCAAGTTTGATACGATCATTTGTAGTTCCTCCAGCACCATATACAAGGTACTCATATACAATACCTAATTATTAATAATAATTTTTTTTTTTTATATAATTTCAACAACTTAAATATTGATTTACTTATTCTTCATTTTGTCTTAGAGAAATATTTAAGTTAAAGGATGGAGGTGAAGTGGCATTGGACTGGCTGGAACCAATGAAACGTCCTAACGATATGTATGATGCAACAATTTTGTTTTTGCCTGGATTAACAGGTGACAGTAAATGTGAGTATGTTCGAGCTACATCATTGGCCGTGCAAAAATCTGGATTCAGAATTGTTGTTTTCAATTATAGAGGAATTGGTGGCATTGAGTTGAAGGTGACTAAATATATTTTTTACTATATTATATCAAAATAAGAATTGCATGGGCACAAAGTGTTTTTGGTATTATATATTTAGATTGTAATTTTTTCTATCAAGAGGCAAATTTTAATTACTGTTATCTGCATAACTTGACTGTAAATTAATATAATGACATTGAATCATATAATTGAAACAATTTTTTTTTTATTGACTGATTGAGAAATATTTAATTTTCTAGAGTTTTTGGAGGAGGCATAGTGTACACTTTGTACCCCCTTACAATTTTTATTAATAATAATTGGCTTAGGTGTTAATCGATATTTATCAGTATATTATGTATATTTTATTATTTTTAAGCTGTGTAACCTAGCTTTGCTCGAGTCTAACTAATTTTTTTTCTTCTGTTTTTTTACATTAATTTAGACAAAGTTTACATGCATTTTTTATTCACTTAGTGCTTGAATTGGGAAACAATTAGAAAGGGGACGTAAAGCATAAAAAAATGTGTATATATATTTAAATATCTTTTACTATTAAAGTTGAAATAATAACTATCATCTTAAATATATGAAACTAAATGAAGAACTTATAAGTTATAACTTACCTAAACATTTTAAAACCAATCTAAATGAATTTTTGTAATTTGTGAAACATTTTAATTTAGTTCTTTATATCTTTATTTTAGACTCCAAGAACTTATTCTGCTAACAATATTGATGACTTAACTGAAGTTGTTTGTCATATAAAAAGCAAGTATCCAAACACAATTTTAGGAGGAATTGGGGTGTCTATGGGTGGGTAAGTAATATACTAGTTTAGTCTTATTTTTTATGTGTTTATAAATTATAGCTATTACTATTTTACAAAACAGACTTTTATTGGGAAGTTTTTTGTCATCTAATGAGCAACACGTTCACAAATATTTCTCTGCCGCTATGTTAATTTCAGTTCCATGGAATTTAATTGCAACTACACAAAATATAGAAAAACCATATTTAAATCGTTTTCTTTGTACATACTTAGCAAAATGTCTTTGTAATCTTGTTGAAAAGTAAGTTTAATATTTTTTAATTATATTTGATGACCCATTTATTATAATGAAAAATGTTTTATTTGTATGTTTTAGTAGTAGCAATATGTTAAGTTCATCAAGTCATAAATGGGATTATAATCAAGTCATTAAAGTATAGTATTTTTGTGTATAGAAATTATGATAGTTTTGCTAAAAATAAAAAATATTTTCAGAGTAAAACTATAAGAGAATTTGATTCAAATTATACTATCAAGTTATTTGAACATGAATCTGTTGATGATTACTATAAAAAAGCATCACTCCATGATAAAGTGGATCGTATCCGAGTGCCTTGTTTGTGTTTGAATGCTGCTGACGATCCATTTTGTTTAGAATCTGGTAAATATTAATTAATAAATAAAAAAGAGTTTGTAATGAAATTAAGATAACGTTGATTTATGTTTAGATCTGCCACTAGAAAGTGCTGACAGAATTGAAAATTTAGCCATTTTAGTTACAGTAAAAGGTGGGCATATTGGGTTTTTAGAAGGTATTTGGCCATTTACTAATAGTAATGAATTTATGTTTCGTATAATTGACCAATATTTTAGCTCAATATTTAAAAATAATAACTATAAAAGATATGATGGTTAAATTGTTTTTTTTGTAATACATTTAGAGTTAAGTCTATTTACTACTTTAGATAAAATATATGATCAAATATTTTAATTTTATAGTGTATACATACTTTTATTATATTGTAATAAATTTATTTTCTTCGTGGTGGTGTTGATTTTAGTTAAAATATATATATATACAAATTAACTATATACTATGTATTTATTATTTAAACTATAAATTAATCCTACTCATAACAAAATTTTTTCTTCGCGTTAAATCAATGGGTTAACCTATGATAACAATATTGTCGTAGACCAAACAGTTTCTGATTTACACAAGTGCAATGTGAATTATCATTATCTTCAATATACATGGTGATTTTTTTTATCATTGAACACTCATTATTTTAACTTTCGAGAAGTGTAAATGTTTTTGAAAATATTATTTTACATAGTTTCAAGTTGTTTACAAAACAACGTTTTTATTAAAAAATTATATTTTTAAATATTTTTTATCTTTATATTTTTTTAAATTTTTTTACTTTTTTGAATGATAACAGAGTTTTAATTTCATAGGTTTGTTCCAACAGAGAATTTGTGACTAGTAGTCGACTGATCTATGATTGATTTACGGCGCATGCGCTACCGTGGACTGATCATGGATTTTGCCAATGTTGGAACGCATTTCTGACTATCCACAATAGCACAGAATATAACAATAGCCTAATAGATTGCATGATAACTGTGTCTCGGACTCCCAGTCTGGTCAGGAATCCGCAGATCGTTTTGACTGTCAATAACCAGTCATAAACTGGTCTGATAACGTGTTGGAACAACCATCTGACAGTTTGAGTTTGCGTTTTAGGCGGGTTGGAACGGAAAAGTTCTACTGCGCATGCTCCCGACAGTTCTATGATAATTTGATCGTGTGTTGGAACAAACCTATTCCAAAGCAGAATGTCTTAGTATTTCAAAACATTAAAATTGAATTTAGGGGGAGTAGCTAATGAGTTATAAGTATTTAAAGTTTTGATGAGCGGAGTGAAGTGGTCTAAATATAGAGAAAGAAATATAATAATATGTTTATTAGTGAATCTGACTTAAATGAATCTGTTGGACATGATGCATTCCATAGATCAAGTTTGATAAAGGATCCTAATTATTGAATGCATTAGTATATTTAAAAATGATTTCTTTTGATTTGTTTAAATTTTATGATTCATGTTTGGGTAGTTAAATAAATAGTTGAGTTAAATGAAAATCTTATTTGAGATAATAAAAACCTAAATCTTAAATTAAACTTCCCTTTTTTAAGGTTTTATTATATTACTAAGTGATCCCGTGAACTTTGTTGCCTATTAAAAATGCCAACTCTACATGAATATTATTACGTTTTATTTTATAATATAACGGTTAAAATATACTAAGTAATATTGTTACAACAATATTCAATTTATTTTGGATCATGATTCATGATGTATTTTTATTTGTGTTATCGAGAAAAGTCTGAAAATTCAAGTTTTTGATTGAATGCTATTTAATTCTTATTGAAGTGCATTTGGATACACAATATTTTTGTTTTTCCTTCTAGTGCGTACACAAATTGGTACATCAGGAGGTTTTCCGATGTGTGAGCAGGCCACATACAGCTGTCCATTTTATTTTACTTTCATTTTCAAAGACGATATAACATTTTTCTGTCCTTTCAGTGATAACCAAAATGCCTTGGAATAATACTAATAATTAAAAGAAAATAACAAAAATATTAAACCCAATAGCAACCATTTACAAACAAACATTTTCATCATAAATCTCAAAATCCCTGTTATTTGAGCACCTCCCCGGGTCGGACCTCTAATTTACCCTTTTTAAATTAGCCTATCATCTCCCCAGAGGTCTAATCTATCTCTGTACCAAATGTCATCGCAATCGGATGAACCGGTTTAGGAGAGCATAAAGGACACACACGCACAAACATTAATTTTTATATATGTAGATTAAGATTATATATTTTTGTAATTTGTAGCCTTTAAGTATTTTATATTCAACTGGTCTATTTTATCCTATAAATTGTTAAGCAAATGACTTGAGCCTTGAAAATTATGATATATTTAAATTTAAATTTGAACGAGTAATTTTTGAGTTATTTAACTTTGTGTTTATAATAAGTTTGAAAGTTAACGGCGCTTTGTTGATTTAGAAATTATATTAATTAATTTTAATCTAAAAACATTTTATAATTGATAAGCAATTTCAGAGTACTTGATTAAATATTACATCTAATTTATATTTTTGTAAAACCATTTTTAAGTACTATTTATCCCTAATTAAACCTACTAATGATGAACCTAAGCTTAGTTCCATTTGACATTCTAAGAACTCAACAATTACGTTTGAGTTTTAATTTAGATTTTAGATAGGTACCTATATACAATTTTTCAAAACAATCATCTCTAAATGCTAAACAATATTAACAGTAAAATAAGTTGGATCTTTTTTTGAATAAAATAAGTAATTGAACCCCCCCCCCCCCCCCAGAAAATATAATTAATTATAACAATATATGTGTGTAGAATCATTTATCAACTTATTTACTTATTATGTAATATTTAAAAGTTTAAAACATTCAAATTTCATTGAAATTCTTATTTTATTTTGGTTTATCACCATTGAAGGGTATAATTCATAGGCGCAAATAGCGTTTGGGATTTGGTGGGGGGCTAAAGCCTTACTTTGATAATATTGAATAAGCCTAAAACTAAAAGTACGAAATGTTTGGGGGGGGGGGCTATGAACATTTTTGGGAGGGCTTAGCCCCTAAAGCCCCCCCTATTTGCGCCTATAAAGGTATTATTATTTCAATCCTAAATTCATGTACTAATAACCGGGGATGTCGCTATGCGAATTGCCGTACCTAGGGTATAGTAGATTTTTGTATAGTAAATTTGTGACTGTATGGATCAATAGATATGTGAAATTTTAATTCAATGATAAATACCTAGTTGCGTTGCATACAAAAACGATTCTGAGCGGAGACTCGAGACTGCACCGTTAGCATCTATTTCTAAGGATATATTACACCTCATTTGGCTCATTGGTTAAGAAAATATATCCGATATCATAAAAACACAAAATCCAGAGCTTCTAATACAATACCAACTATATTAAGGAATCTTATATTAATTAATGATCAAGCTATTTGAACTTACAAACAAAAATTGTATCATAAATAAATCAAAAAACCATATAGCACTCTATTGGATATTTTATCTCTACAAAAAAAATCAATTAATTATAAATATGTTTTTGTAAATAAATAACCGCGAACCTTACGAAAATCAGTCAGAATAAAGATTGTGTGCCCAGGCCAAAAACATATTTATGTTAAACCAAAAATAGTCGAAATATTTTTTAATAGGTTTTGAAATGTTTTACTTAAAATTATTTTAAATGTATGATGTCTAGTAAATTCTTATTTAAATATTCGGTGAAAAGTTTTTAAGATTATTCAATTTTGAATTACAAAAAAAAAAAAACGAAATCGATTTTGCGTAAATAATTTCATTTTTCTAATTATTTTGAAAAGTTTGGAAATTTTACTTTTGCTAGAGCCAATTTGTGACCAGAAACCATGTCAACATGCAGGCATGCAGCATGCTAAAATATGAAAATGAAGAAATTTTACTTTTCCTAACGGACAACGGTTAAAAGTTACGTCAAATGCACACAAAAATGGATCATAAAACGGGTTTATGAAGGCCATATACTTATAAATCGGGACGTCAATTCGGCAGCATTTAATAGGGCGTATGCTTCACTATTTCAGTGAATGTATACAATTGGAAAAAAGGTGGGTAAGTGGATGTCGCTCTGCTGTACAGTAGGTTACAAGTGGGTCACTGTATAATGGATAATATTAAATTTGAATTCAATGATATAATATCACTGTATAAGAAAAACGATTCTGAGCGGAGACGGTTTATCAGTCTAGGTATTAGACATACCTATTAGGTATAAGTATACAGTGGCGTATTTACGTGGGGGGGGGATATGGGGGATAGATCCCCCCTTGACCTTTTTTTTTGTAAAATTAAGTTTACTTATTTTCTGTATTTCTCAATATGATACTACTTTTAAGTTTTAAGTAGGTACCTATATCTGTTTTCTAAATGTTCTAGCCGTGGTAATTTGTCCGCTTTGATATAGATACCTAGGTACTATACGCCACTAGTTGTTCGTGGCATAAATATCGAAAAATAAAAACATATATCTTTATGGTGGTATGGTATACTATATTTTTGAATTCTCTGCGAATTATTTTTCATGCATGAGTGTTTATAATAAACCCGATAAATAGTCGGTAAATAAAACAAAATTACCATGAAGACTGTAGATTTACCATAGGGCATGGGTTTATTTTTAGTGACTGAAAACATTGTATTCTCCTCTGGTTTACATGCT
Organism: Acyrthosiphon pisum; assembly: GCF_005508785.2. NCBI lineage: Eukaryota > Metazoa > Arthropoda > Insecta > Hemiptera > Aphididae > Acyrthosiphon > Acyrthosiphon pisum. The sequence goes on along the minus strand of NC_042494.1, from coordinate 43,155,664 downwards.
TTAGATGTTTGTGATAAACAGGTTTATCCAAATATTCATGAACTCTTGAAAATATTTTATACTTTACCTGTATCAACTGCTATAGGTACACCTGAACGATGTTTTTCAAGTTTTTATTAAGTCTTACCTAATAAATAATATGACAGAAGTAAATATTTTATTAATTTTCTTATCTAATATTGAATAACAACTATAAATTAAATAGTAATTATTATATACTTTGTTTATTATAACCGACTTAGACACTTAGGGCCCGTTTTACAATCATAGCTTAAATTTTACCATTCGAATTCCGCAGTTTAACATTAGTTCAACTATTGTAATACGGACGCTAATAAGAGGACGCTACACCCGCGTGTGTTGTTTCTGTCTTACACACGCACGACATAGGAAATTGTTGTTCACTATTCTCAATAGTGAGGTGTTAGTTTTGACACTAGAGTGAATCGACCTATTATCAAACTTTTAGGTAAGAATATTATTTGGGTCTTAGAGTGGGCGATTTTTCGATATTTTTATTTTCGAGAAAAGTGAGGGTATGTGAAATATCAAAAATTAAAAATGCTCATATCTCGCTTGAAAATTAAAATATTGAAAAATCGCCCACACTAAGATCCAGATAATGTTCTTAACTAAAAGTTTGATAATAGGTCATTTCACTCTAGTATCAAAACCAACAGCACACTATTGAGAATAGTGAACGACAATTTGCTATGTCGTGCTTGTGTAAGACGGAGACAACCAACTTAATGTGTTGGCTTTATTTGCATGTCACCGGTCAATACAATGATCATGCCAGATAGGTTATTGATGAACTGAGCATCCAAAAAAAATAGGAAACAGGATTTTGTATTATAACTATTTTTTTTGTTTATCGTATTAAACACGGGATTGTCGTTTGTATGAATTTATAATGAATGCTATTAGGTACTATACAATTTGTGTTAATTCTTATTTCACCTTGATCCACACTAAACTCAACAAGTTAGAGGATTTTAAAAATGTATATTATATTCGTATTTATTGAGTGTACCTATTATTATATATTTCATCCCCCCCCACTATCAAAATTCCTAAATACGCCACTGTAAGTATATACTTATCTATAGTATTAAAAAAATGTAATTTACTGTCAGACCAATGGCCAGATCAGCCGCGGTTTTTTATGTCTAATAAAAAAAATTTAAAAATAAATTGACCTATAAAAGGTATTAATAATAAATTTCAAATTAATCATATCACAATATCCATCGGGTAACGCGTTATACATCAACAACAAACCGTGGTACTATCATAGATATATATAGTATACTTTAGAAGTTTCAAGTACCCACAAGTAATATTATACAATCATTACAATCACAACAAAATAACTAAAATAGTTATTCCAGGTTTTTTAATATGTAATTTCGTCCAAATTTGAACTTAAAATTACTATACAAATAAACTGTGCTTATGTATTTCTTAGAATTTTTGGTAACAGAATTAAAATATATTTACGTGGAATCTTGTTTTAAATTTTCAATCCTTAGATATAAAAGTTGAACATTTTATAAATTTTTAACTACAAAATAATTATTCAATTTTAAATTTGATAAATTTTGTCAACATTTCAACTTCAAATGCTTATAAAAAATAATTGTGCCTATGTATTTTTAATATTTTTCAACTGCTATTGTAACAATGTATCAGGAGCCTTGTATTAATTTTTTACACTTTTTGGCCCAATAGATAAAACTTTATTGATATTTATAGAAAAAAAAACTAAAAAAATTGAAAACTTACAATGTCCGTAAACAGCTCAAAAAGAGTCAAATTATTTTCAAATTTTATCATATATAGAAAATGCTGATATAAACATTCGGTTAAATTTTCAATTTTCTACAGTCACTTGTATTTTAATTACAACAAAATGAGGAAATCGTTACGTAAGAAATCGAGTGAATATCAAATGTTGTAAAACTATAAATTTCAAACGCTCATAAAAATTTAATTTGAGTTTCTTATAGACATTTTTTTTTTTGATAAACGTAGATTATCCTATAAGGAATCTTGTATTACATTTTAAAATCTTAGTTCTAAAAAGAAAAATTTTTACGAATTCTTAACTAAAAATAATTTGCTAATTTTCGTGATTTTTCCATATTTTGTCAATTTTTGAACTTTAAATGCTAATAAAAGAAAACTGTGACTAAGGAATTTTAATATTTTTCAAATGTCATTGTAATAATATAGTAGGAGCCTTATATTAGATTTTCAAATATTTTTACTCAACAAATAAAGTTTTATTGACATTCATAGAAAAAAAAACTAATTAAATTGGAAACTGAAATTGTCAGCTCAAAACAAATCAAAATATTTTGAAAAATGTATCATGTATATAAAATGGAAATATAAACAACCAGTGAAAATTTCATGTATCTACAGTCATTCGTTTAAAGTTACACCAAAAACCAAAATCAATTTTCTCGAAAACAGATTTTGCGTAAAAATTCCCGTTTTTCCTTAATTTTTCTTTTGTTTTTCACGGCGCTTTTGAAAACTATTGGAAATTTCAAATTTTGACCTCCCGAATGCACCAATTAGATTCACTTTCCCATAAAACAAGATACTGTTGAAGAAAATCGAAGCAGTTTTACTGCCCCAAACCGTGATGACAGACACAAAATTAAAAAAATAAAAAAACACACATCATTGTAAAATCAATACATTCATCGTTCCACTCAGAATCTAAAATGTAATTTTAAAAGTCAATTTAGTGGTACTAAATTTATTCTTTTCTGTTACACATAAAATAATATTTATTTATAATTCTCTTGACACATAAAATATAAAAAAAAAAAATTCAGATATGTATTTATTTGTTTTTTTTTATTATTAACCCGCAGCAACTTAGGCCATTGGATGGTTTTTAACTGTGTGGGAGGGGGTACTGTAGGGTTCAACACATTTACACAGTTTGGCAGATTTTTTAGTGGGCACCCGGTATCTGCCATGATGGCGGAACTTCTCTCCGGATATCGTGACTTACCCGAAGAAAAATAGCGCCCGTGGCCGAGGTTTTGAACCGGCGTCGGTGCGTGTCGCAACTGTCGCCTTAGTCCGCTTTTCCACTCCGTCCTCAGATATTTATTACTCATTATAATATAACAGTACATATAGGAAATAGGTAGTCAGTTAAGTACCTATAATACAAATGTAAACGCTTATATATACACGTAATTGGGTATATAATAAGTTTTGTTGTGTGTACGTTCATGCAACTCTTTACAAAACAACTTTATAAATCGATAAAAAAAAAAACAAATTGTACATGCGTAGGAACGTAACGTATACCAAGGTAATACAATACGCTTATACTATAATACTTTATGTATTACGTCTATAAATATTTTTCACTAATTATTTATTAAGAGTAGTAGAGTACAATACCTATTCATTGACTAACTACTCAACTATGTATTTTACTAGGTAACTACCTATATTAATTACTATGTGCGGAGGATGCAGTGGTGGAGTTAATTCGTCAAAAATAAAATAAAAATAATTCTAGGGCCTTATACTATGTACCTATATTGTATATTAATTATACCATATAAGCCAGTGAACGGAATTGACCTTGAAGTGAACTACATGTATAATGTATACAGTCAAAGTTTTTGGGTTGTTCCTTATTGTTGGTAATATTTACTATGGCGCAACTCGTCTGTCTGACCTACCCTTTTGATAGGCTAACTCGACAAAAAACTAAAACTAAAAAATCATTACCCTGCAACATGCGGGATATAGTGTTGACTATAATATTAGTCTAATACATACAAATAATATGTAGTATGTATAGGTACCTACATATTACTTATTAGTTATACTTTATTTAATTAAACAGCAAAATATTATATTGATTATTGTTATATTATGTAATCGCAAGTATACCTAACTAAGTCTAAGAGCTCTACCTATATAAGTGATATGTCGGTATGCACTGATAAGTCTATTCATGAATCATGGTAAAGCATGGTAGGTATCTCGTACCTATATTGACTATATTGTACAATATAAACCTAGAATCTATATATATATATATATATAGATAGGTACTATTATATTATAAGACCAAAATAACGTGTTATAAATATTAAATAATGATATTAAATATTATACATAGCCACATATAGGTACTAAAAGTATATTACGATAGGAGAATAAGTGCGTCTATCACGAGTCACGACCATATATTATATTAAAAATAAGCAAGCTAAATACGAAACAGATGTACCTACACGGCTATACCCATCTATATAGGTACCTATATATAACTTATAAGTATCAATATCCAAATTCATCGACACGGATATTTTAAAATATTCTCTGTATAAACATAATAATTTATGTTTATACAGATGCCCCACCGTGATTTCCCGTTTTATCATTTAACTTACAGAAAAAATAATGTGGGTTAAAATAATATATCTTACCTAGGACATATATTGGTACGTCTACTCGCGTATACCGGGTGATCCATTTAAATAGACATTTATTTTATTTTTCTATTGATCAAAAAACACCGCTTCAACGACAGAGATTAATGGTTATTAGCGTACAGTAAAGTTATGTAGTAATTATTAACTACATTTGTTTTTTTTATAACATTTATTATTTTTTACATATTTTGCTAAAATAAATTAAATTAGATTAAATAATTATATAATTCTGCTATTTTTAAAGAATTTATTAATTTCGAATTTTCTTCTTCGATGGGTCCCAGGATTTCGGATAAGTTTTGGGTACCTAAACCATTTTTTTTCGGAGTTCTTCGTATTTTAGACATTCTGTTAAAATATATGTTTAACTGATGTATACGCGTTCCGCATATGGTGTACGTCTTCTTTGGCCATTAGAAAGCCGCGTGTCTTAGACACTTATTATTCGAAAAACTATTAACGTTTTTAAAAATTTTTTACATAATTAAAAAGCTTTAAAAATATATATTTTTTAATTTTAGATTGTTTTGATGACATTATGCAACATGCATTTTAATTTCTTATTCCACTAAAGAATATATTTTGGAGTTATTCAATGAATATAAAAATAAAATGCTAGACAAGTTGTTTATCTGCAGTTATGAATTATAATAAGTATTTATAAATAGTATTTATAAGTAGTTATAAGTTGAGATGTACTGGGTGTATAGTTAATCCTTACCCAGTGTTGGTCCACTACTCCGCTTATCTAATTTTAAACACATTTACTGGTAAAAAGCTTGTCCAAAATTCGATTTTTATAGATCGATACTCCAAATTTGAAATTATACTTTGTATCGGAATATTAAATTATGAATAAATGTTATCTTTCAAAAAATTTAAAAACTCAAAAAATTTTATTGATAAAAATAATAAAAAATATAGTTCATCGTTTTCTAGAAATGTTGTTTTGTAACTGCAATTACTTAAAAATATATGTAAAAGAAATATTTTCAAAAAACATTAGCGTTTTCTGAAATATTGAGCGACTAATATATTAATACACATTATAATATCTATATCGAATTTGGATACCGGGATTGCAGGATACTTAACCGGGATACGCGCAGGTCGCAGGACATACGGTCAATAATAATAATTACCTATATACCTACACTTTATAGTATTAAGTTGTATGTATTATAGCCGTATGACAGCTGGTGCATATAATTACAGTGTGTTAAGGAATAATTCCATTATTTTTTAAAGGAACAGGAACACGAATTAATTCCTTATTTTTAGGAATAGGAACTCAAATATTGTAAGAAGAACAAAACTTTTCTTGGAAATGTGTTTTAAGACACATTTGGAAGGAAAATTTAGTCATCAAGTTTTTAATCTAATATTATCTTGTCTATAGACATATTTGAAATAATATTTTATACACATTTGTACTTCAAATTAAAATATTTAGGATGTAAAATAAAATAATTCTATAAAATTATACATATTGTAAACTAAGATAAAGAACCCGATACTTTTTTATAGGAACGAAGAAGTGAACTAGTTATTTTTAATATTAAATTAACGAGGAACTGAACGAATCATATTTATACTAAAGGGCCAAAGAATTAAACGGATTCTTTTATATAATAAACGTTAACAACACTAGTGTAAACATTACTGTGAACGTTGATGAAATGTTTGAAAATCAACAAATTTAAAATTTTTTTTATTTCAATTCAAAAACATAACGAAAATAAAACCACAATATATAAAATTTTTAGCACAGTATATTTTTAATCACCATAGTCTTAAATTTTATCGAATACCTAGCCGCGGCGTTAAAATTAGCAGTGATTTCCACCGTCGTCGTAGTAGCCAGTATAGCCGTATAGGTATGTATTTGGTTTAGGTATTTATAATACAACGTATAGGTAAATAATATAGCCTATATCGTAATTTATTGGAAAACGGCAAGTAGGTATAATATTTATACATAAATAAAATATGTAATATTTTGCAATGCTTTTAATTTTTAGGTTTTTAAATTTTTTTTATAGTAATAACCTAATATATAATATATAATTTCATGATCTGAAATTATTCTGAACCCGTGAAAAGTAAAAATCCATTTGAATATTTTTTTAATGTACAATATTGTAAAAATTTGTATACGGGTGCTTTTTTTTTTGATAGACAACAATTGACCGACAATTACACGATCGGTTAAAAAAAAGCAAAAAACAATACACTCACCCTGTATACAACCATATTATAATACACTACCTATGTATAATATCGCGACGGGAGCTGCGGCGCGACCAGCGCACCAAACTTAAACGCGCCGTCGTCGCGTTCGGCGGTCTTCGCAGACGGTAGTGCCCGCCGCTCAGCAGCTGACATGGATCGGCTATTGATTGTAAGGCTCGCGCGGAACGCCGTTCTTCCGTTGGCTTACATAATATTCACCGCCGCCGCGTTCGTGATCGCCGGCTACTTTTTGGCCCTAAAAACACAGGTCGGTATATTATCATCACCATCATCATCATCATCATCATGTTTTTATAATATATATTATAATACTATATAATATGTAGTATAATATTATAATAGCCTATAGTACAACAATACCCGTATACCTATATAATACCTTTATGGCTTTATAGTTTTATTTGGCACCAAAGTATATTATATACCTACCTACATTGACGGAGGAGTTGTCGGGAGAGACCCATTTTAATTGATAATATAACACTGCGTGTCTATGTTATAATACTTATAGGTAGGTAATGGGTAAATTTACAATGCGATTTGCAACGCACACCGCTCACGCATATCATATTATATTTTAAAAAGAAATATATTGCCATATTTAAATATGTAGGATTTTAAGAGTAATTTTAGTAACCCAACCTACGTAGGTCGTATACCTAATACCTACTATTGTATAAATGTACAATATAATTTTGTTTCTTAATACGGCGGATGATGATGTTATGATGTCGTAGGTATATTTTAATGTTTGATCATCGGTGTTATTATTATTGTGTGTTCGTCCTTCGGCTAGTGTTTAATTGTTTTCACCACGATTTATCGTCAAAGCTCACATACTATATCCCATAAACGTGCTATACTCGTAATGAGTATTGAGTATAATATTTTATTTATATTTTTAGTTTTTGCAAAAAACTCATTGTAATGTAGGCAATCGTAAAATAATAATATATTGAAACCACTTTTTTATGATATAAAAATATGTAATATACAATATATAATAATATAATACATAATATACTATTATTAGTAGTAAAATATTCCACTTATTGAGAAATTAATCCACTTTTTAAACTTTAAACACCTACAGTTGAATCGTCGCTCGCAGGGTAAATTATTATTCGTTCGTTATATGGCACCTTATTTCCTACAAAGGTAAACTAGAAATAGTAAAATTATTCATTAATTGTACAGCGTGTGTGTACACGCAGGCGTGGATCTAAAAATGAAAAAAGGGGGGGGGGGCTAGATGAAAAAAAAATGTCGATTATCAATCACTCTTAAATGTCAATAAGCAATATGATGTAATATGTTTTAAGCATAATATTATAGTATTGCTTTATTGCTTCTATAGTTCTATATAACATCTTTACTCTACTTAATTAATAAACTGAAAATTAAGGTAATCACTGAAATATTTCAAGTACCTAAGACCTAAAGGGGGAGGGCTTCAGCCCCCATAACCCCCACCCTTTGTATCCGTGCTTGTGTGAGTGTTCGCATTTCACGAGTATAGGTACTCAATAGATTTAAATTCTTAGCAGTGCGACTGCGCGGCGATCTTTTGGCCTTAAAAATTACAATTATGTTTTTATTCTCAAGCGGTAGAAAACTGAAACCATTGTTGACAATTTGAACGCAGGTAAGAGAGGGACACTTCAAAGATATATTTTATTGAAAACCAATGTTAGGGACGCCGTAACCATTGAAGGCTATTAAACATCGGATTTAACCAAACATTAACTATTTTTGATTAAAAAGTCCATTGAAATTTTGAACTTCAAAATCGTTAATCGATTTCAATTATTTACCGTTTAATTCATTGTTTTCATATTTTAACTCAACGTCTGTGGTCTAATTTTTATCCCGTTTAATGTCTTATAGTTCTCATAAATGTATATTATAATACTTAATAAACTAAAGTTTTGTACATAAATGCATAATAATTTAGCTAACATTTAAAACTCACCTGAGAAAAAATTTAAACTATTTTTTTTTTATAGTAGTTCTAATATTAAGACCCTCTACAGCGCCCATGTACGATTTATACTATAGAGTATGACGCAATAATAAGGGAATACGCGATCCATATACTTTGAATTTATGCAAGCAAACATAGTGAGTGCAGCGGAGGTTCTTAAGTTTAACTGCTTTTGTACTAAAGATTGAACATGTGCCACATGTTTTTTTGGGGGGGGGAGCTGGGTTACACCCTGGTTGTGCCTAAATATGCCACGAACCATCCTACCCCCCCCCCCCCGGTAGGATAACCATAGTTGCCAACAAGAACCCACCATTTTGGATCTAATTAGTCTAGCTATACTAATTTTATTTATTTTTTATTTTTTTATTAATGCGATTTTAACAATAAGTTATAATATCTCAACAATTATATACATGAATCTAAAATAAATATACTAGCTATACTATATTATTATAATTTGTTATCAGTGATAAGTGTTACCTAGTATATTTGAACTATTGTATACAACTTACTTTATAATTTATAATTTTGGACTTTTGACGGTATTTAAAAAAAATAAATATAACTTTAAAGTATGATAGGTACCTATACGTTACGCAATTGTGATGCTATAACATTTTATTTTCTTGTAAAATACCTATAAATTATTTGCTCATAAATTATAAACTTATGAATATTCAAATAAGTACCTCGCTAGACGCTAAGTTGTTAAAATTATCATGCTGTTATATGATATGTCACACATTTTTCTTAATACGTTCGCTGCATAGATACCTATCAATTTTGTATACACATACCCTGACCAAAATTACGTATTTTTACGTGTTATCTTGGGCCTAAAAATAATAAATTTGAGATATGAATTTCACACACATATACGTACAGTATACGCTGAAACCGATGACGACAAAAATAGATTAAAACCTAACGTTTGATCAAAATCTTCTAAGCTTTCAAACGATGTTTGTTTGAACTTATACTTGATCGTGTAGATTAGATTCTAGACCGTAGATTTTTTAATGATATTATTTCTAGCATAGTGGTCAGGTGGCCCATTTTACACGACAACGATTTTTACTGTTCACTGTATACGTAATAAAATGTTATTTGAACCATTTTTAGTAAACCAAATGGGTTTTATTGTAACATATAATTTGAGTCAAACTATTGCAGGTCATATATTAAATCTTTACAGGGACTGGCCATTTTACCAGACCACATTGGGTAAAGTGGCAACTTTGTATTTTTTTTATATACCAAACATTTACATTTTAAATAAAGTTGCATATTAAATTTAAGAGGTTACAGATCTATTAGTATATTCTTTTATCACTTTTTTAGTAAGCTTTTTTTATAAATATTTTGATTTTAAAGAAAGTTATTAAAGTATTTAATTTTTTAGTTAATAATAAATAATAATTATTTATAACTTTCTTCTTTTACCTTAATGAGTGAAATATGAAAGAGCTCTTAACGTGGGTAAGACGGAGAAAAAATTACTTATGTGTGCAAGTTTTTCATTTTATTAGCATTAGTTGACTTATGATACATTTATTTTCTTTAAAATACAGCATTTATTATACACGTTAATTTATATAGCTTAGGTATAAGTTATAACATTAATATTCAATATAGGACTCCACAGCTGCATTCACGTCTTTGTCTTACAAACGTATACAAATTAAGTTTCCCAAAATGGTCTATACAATCGAGCGCCTACAGGTTCAACTATGATCCCGAGGGGTCGATGTCAACGAAAAAAAAAATGATGGTCCATGAGATATAAATAGGGGTTACACGAGGGTCATACATAGTGAAAAGGGGTTTTAGCATGGTTGCCAATCTTATACAAAAATAAGAAACAGATTGCGGAAGTCAATGGTAGAATAGTATAAAAGATAATATAATAATATAATGTTAAACTTGACTAATATTTGAAGCTAAATATTGAACATTTACAATTGAAGCATCTGGCTCATAGGTATGGCTCATCGCTCATCAATCCCATTATTGGTTTTTATATATTTATTTTCTCTAAGAATGTTACTAGACTCATTTGCATATTCTGTCGTTTTAATAATTAAAAAAATGAAATTAATAATTAAAATGTAATTAATGAAGGTATGACTGGTATACAACATACCAAATCCACGTTCATCAAAACTGCTAAACCAATGTTGTGCTGTTAGCTTTAAAATAGTGTTGGTTGTGTCTCTTATCAAACTTAAATAAAAGAACAGTATTTAAGTTAGTTTTTAACAATAGCTTAATTTTTAGCGTGTCATACCTGCTTTATGTATGTTCAATGTTATATACTTGTATATAAGATATTACAGTATTAAAATGCTCATAACACGCTTAACATTTTTAATAGGTAGGTAGGTATCGTAAAATACTAATTTACAATTACAGAAATAATGTGCATACCTTTAAATTTTGATAATTATTGGTCAATTCTCTATAGTATTAAAAATAACAACATAAAATGTATTCTTTATTCTGTTGAAAGAATATATGATATGGCCTATATTATGTTTCAGGTAGGTACGTTTGTAAAACGGGCACGGCACAGTACAGCAGATGAGTCAGATGTGGCATCCTCTTATAATTTTGAATAAATAATAATTACTATCTTATTATTTACCTACAGTTTTCGTGAAAAATGCTGCAGATCTCAATAATTAGTTGATTCTTAGTTCATATATTATAATAGTTACATATTATTTTACTTACTCGTACTCGTATGGTTACAAGGCTAAAATTTAAAATATTATTAACTAAAAAATAAAGATAATTATAATTACATTTTCACAAAAATATCTATTATGTAGGAAACTGCTATTTAATAAATACATCAGGAGCTTTGTATTACATTTTGACGCTTTCTGCCCAAAAAATACAATTTTATTGATATTTATAGAAAAAGAACTAAAAAATTTGAAATTTGAAATTGTCCGTAAACAGCTCAAAACAAGTCAAAATATTTTGAAAATTTTATTAACTATAGGAATTGGTTAAATAAACATATGGTATCAAGTGTCTACGGTTATTCGTTTTTGAGTTATAACAAATTAAGAACATTACTACTTGAGAAATAGAGTGAATATTCATTGTTGTAAAGATTTGAAGTTCAAAAGCACATACAAATTTAATTTGACTTTCCGGTAGAAAATTTTTTTTAAAGGTAAGGTAGACAAACCTATGACGAATCTGGTATTAAGTTTTCAAATCTTAGATTTCAAAATAACAATTTTTAGGAGTTTCTAACTCAAAATAGTTTTTAATTTCAACTTCCCTAAAGTACCAACTAGATTCACTTTCATTTCACTTTAGATATTGAATAACAAAGCATTTTCATACATGTACATAAACACAAAAATAAATTGCTCCACTCAGAATCTAAATTATTTTGTATGACCTTTAACTTTTGACATGTTGTAGTGGTTTAGTTGTTAGTCAGCATACAGATATTATGTATATTTAAATTTTGATTAGATTTTAAAATGAGTGAGGTCACAAATCACAATTTACTAATTCAAACTAGTGGTTTTTCCTCGTTGACCATAGTAAAACTTTAGAATGTCCGTACACCTTATAATATACTGTGTAGTTTAATACTTCAAAATTTACATTCATCATATAATATAATTTCATCTCAACCACTAATCGGATTTGACCATTAATTTGTAATTGGGTGAAAATCAAAATTATAAAATGATTATTATTTTATACAGATATCCATCTAAAATTTAAAGCAATATAGGTTGTTTATATAATATATTATATTCGTATAACCTATTATTATACCAAAAAACGTTTGTTTTTATGAAATGTTCCTAATCTAAGTTAAAGTTATAACTTATAAGTATCTATAGTAATTTCGTATAGGTATACTTATTAGTCTACGATATTTGAAAACCCATTTAGAATGAATTCCTATTATAACAAACAAAACATTTTTAAAAATTACCTCTGCTTATCACCTTTCAATTTATGATGAATAATTTATAGTATGAAACTTTTTATATTTATCTATATAATTTGATACATACCATACTATCATAACAGTAAAACTAAATAGTAAATAACTAAATTATAGCAAAAGCCAAAAATATGATCTTCATTAAGGAACTTGATAATTAAATATACATAATATATTTATTTACGGTATCCCGTTAACTGGAGGAGATAGCGTCAAGAGTCTATGCAGTCGCATAGCTCATTGGTAGAGCAATCGCCCGGCAAGCGAGAGACTCGGGTTCGATTCCCGGTTATAATCATATTTTAATATTATATTAAATATACACATTTTTTTTTTTAGTCATCCATGTTGTTTTGTAAAGATGGAAACTTCAAGCAATTCCTTATTAAAAAAGTACCTGTTGTCAGAGAAAAATATTTACCTTCAATTTGTGGGTTCAATGGATATGCGCATACAGTTCTTGCCACACTGTTTAGAGATATTATTACACCTACAGTAGTTTATGACAGGTAAGTCGTGTAATTAGTTTTATTATAATCAATAACTACCTATATAAATCACAATTTGTTTATAAAAATAAATGTAAAATGTATAGATAAGTTTGATTTAAAATAGATGTTTTAGCTTGGAAAAATATTTTACTGTTATATTTAAACATTATAAATTGTAAATACCTATAGGAGTTGGAAAATATGAATAATTGTTAGTGATGTTAAAAAACCTTGATTTTCAAGGATAATCCGAACCAGAAACGAACTTTTACACAATTCTAAAAACTTAAAAACAATTATTATTACGATAAAATTATGATGAAACTACGATTAAATGTTATGTATACCAACTATACCTATTCAATAATTCCATTTTTATATTTTATTAATTTGTATCATTCTTCATCATACTCTAAGATATTTGAGGCAAACTAATTACAGCTGGCCTTTGGTTCGATTAGGTTGAATATTGAAAATTGTTAGATCATTTTTCGAACTATTATAGGCTATAGCTTAACTGAACTGGATTCTTAGTGTTTGGTCAGACTACTTGTAACATCACCAATGATTTTTCGAGGGCACCCGGGAATTGGGTCACAATTAACCTTTTAAAAATAAGGTATACGGTAATTGGGTCATTAAAGATTTACATTTATAACAGGTAGACTCTGTGATTGGGACACTTAAATTTTAATATAATACGTAGTTACATTACCTAACACTGCAGTGCACACGAAACTTTACTCGAAGCGATCACGTGTCTTATCAAAATGTATTAAATTATCCAATATTAAATAATATAGAATTGGCAGGGGCTGCCATCAAATTAAATAGATAAAAATAGCAAAAATCGTAATTTACAAAGAATATAAAACATCGCTACAAATGCCATCGAGTCATTTCATTCGCATTTCAAAAATAATTTTCTTATGTCACATCCAAATATTCATACATTTTTAAATGTTTTATTGGGAGTTCAAACAGAAGTTTATATTAAAGTTAGAAGCGCAGAAATATTAACAGCCAGAAAACGAACTGTAATCAAATAAAAGAAAAAATTATATTCTTAATGAAATTAAAAAATACAAAGAAGTAAAAAACAGATTTGAATTTTTAAAATTTGTATCTTATTATTTAAAATAATAATTGTATTTTTATGTATTATAAAACAATAACTATTTGACTAATTTTATAGACCTTGTTTTATAATAAATTTTTGAAATCTGTAAGTATGGCATTTTTTAAAAAATAATCATTACTTTTATGTATTAGAAAAAAAATAGTTAATAAACATTATATATATTTATTTATTCCTATAATTTTGTATTATACATTTGTGGCTCAATATCCGGGTAGTAAAATGTAAACAAATATTTTATACGGAGCAGGTAGATAAAATGTAACCCAATTACCGACTGCTCTTTTTCTATACTTACTGCATCTACAATCTACCTTGAGAACAAATACTGAAATACAAATTAATTGTACAATTTATTTGAACGATATAATTAGTTAACCTTAACACTTATTTTTATTTTTACATTTAAGTCAAAAATTATAGTTTATAATATATCGTACTATATAGTATACTATTATATACTATAGTATATGGAATATGGATACAAAAAATATTTATGTGCTTGTACCTATAATAAAAAATGAATTATCCAAATGTTATACACAAATCATTTGTTTTAGGTATATGTTGTTAACAAGTACTAAGTAGGTCATTAGACAATCAGAGTTAAGCACAGTAGAAGCCGCTTATTAGAAACACTTTGGGACCAAAGTGAAATGTGTCAATTAACCGATTGTTTCTAATAAGCGATTTAAATGTCCTAATATACGGGCGATCCGTCCTGGTACATTTTGTTTCAACAACGCGATTGTATCAATAATCCGTGTTTCTAATAAGCGGCTTCTACTGTATATTTATTGTATTTAAATACAATTATTAAAAAAAAAATTCATATAGTAATCAAATAAAAAAAATAGAAAAATATATAATTATTAATAATAATAAACAATAATTTTTAAAAAAAATCACATAAAAATCAAATATCAATAATATAAAGTTGAAAAATATATAATTATTAATAATAATTAACAATCATTTAAAAAAAAAATCATATAAAAATCAAATAGAAAAAATAGAAAAATATATAATTATTAATAATAATTAATAAATAACAATAATTTTTTAATAAAAATCACATAAAAATCAAATATCAATAATATAAAGTTGAAAAATATATAATTATTAATAATAATTAACAATCATTTAAAAAAAAAAATCATATAAAAATCAAATAGAAAATAATAGAAAAATCTATAATTATTAACATTACGTAGGTAATACGTTCCTACATAATTTATGTACAGATTTATTATTTATATATATTATATTTAGATACTTATATCTTTTTTACGCAATATTAAAATAAATGATATAATAATTAACAGTGATCACTAGTTCGTAGTTAAAATAAAGTTAATTAAAATAAATGAATAAAAAATAATTACTTAAAAAAAATGTAGGTTTTAAAAAAAATTTTTTGTTTTAAAATTTGGTTTGATAATGTTTAGATGCAGCTTTGACGAATTGCATAATGGTAATATTGTTTGCCTTAAATGAAGAAATGATGGTGTTTAAATATTTTTGACGTGTCTTTGATTGTGAATTTCTATGGTTATTAGGTTCATTAATACTGTTTAATTTAATGTAAGTGAATGATTGAATATCTAATAGAGCTTTTGTAAAGTAATGTATATTTGGATGTGTGTTAGCAAAGGACTGAGCTAAATGTGAGTGAAAAGACTCGCATGCATTCGTAGTTAAATTCAATTCAGCGCTACATTGAGCCCAAATATTTGGTGGAAATAATGCTTCTTCTGTAATGTAGGTGTCTAAAATATAATCTGCGAATTGTGTTAATTTTGAGTTTTCGAGCTTTATAGACATTAATTCTATTGCAAAAAAATTAGAAACATCTTCAGAGTCTAAAAATACTAATCCAAAACAAATTCTAAGCCAATCACCTACCTCGGTTTTTTTTTTATAATCTTCAGTTAAACCAAATCTTTGAATTGCTCTCCACCAACTTTGTGTAACATGAAACCTACAACCCATCAATTTCGCATTTGGCCAAATTAAATCGCATGCGTTGTGTATTGCTTTTTCAAAATCAATAATGATTTCTTTTGGTTCAAAAACAAAACCATAAGATGAACATATTTCTTTAATGCTTTTAAAGCATTCAGAATAAGTGGACACGTGTTTATCTTTTAATACACAAAAACACAGAGGAACGTAATGGCCATTTAGGTATCCACATATAGTAAATAACTGCAAAAAATGCTTTACGCAATATGTAAATGTTCCATCCATGTAAACAATTTCTGTTTTACACATAGCCTCAAAGTTTATTTTACAACAGAATATAATAATACCGTTTTCTCTACTATTATATTGAAGAAAATTTCCATTTCTACTCGTCATACATTGGGTTTCATTTAAAAAATTATGAACGTCAAATTAATTTTTAGGTATTTTTGGTGTTGTCTTTCTCCTAGCATTATATAAATTTCTTTTAGCATAGTTTACATCTCTCACCTGTATTGTACTGTTATTTCCATCCAATGAATTTTTGTCTAATGCGTATTTTATAATTTTCCTTGGTGCTTCACAATTATTTTCTACTGCCTTTCGTTTTGCACCAGTACTAAGCACTTGTCGTTGAAGGTTATTTTAGGTCGACGCATCATGAGTATGTTCTGTTCGTTGAAATGTAATTGATCGATTTTGTCCAGAATTAATTGTTTTTAAAACCGCGGAACACTTTTTATTTTCACACCGCCACTTTTCTTCACCGGACTTTAAAATTGTTTGTTTGTAATATTTAAAATTATTCAAACAAAGCAACATATTTCCACGTTCACTGGTTAATTCGATTAATGTGTTCATTTTGCAAATAACGGACGCACTAAAATGTGTCTTCGAAAATATTTTATCGAATGCATTCATTTCGCGATATCGCGTTATGATATTATCTGCGGTCGTTAAGATGAAGTTTAGATAAGTCAGTCGAAAGTTGATAGCTATAGCTATACTAAAAATAGTTTTAATCTGTGGATTTTACCATCGGTGGAGTTTACGTGTTTTCAGGTAAAAAAATACGTATCGGTGGAATTTACATTTTTTTTTTCAGGTAAAAAAATGTATCGGTGGAATTTACATGTTATAAATCCAACCCTAAAATAGACTACCTGTAAATCGGTGGAGTTTACAATCGCCCAAATGTTAGGTGTACTAACATTACGCATGTGACATGCGATTATTGTCTACTGAGTGGTATATTTAATATAAGACACTTGTTATTTCAAAAACTATCAATGCTTTTGAAAATTTATCTGAAATTTGGTTTTTATAGATTGAAATACTCCAAATAATATTCTGCTCAGGAATATGTAATTAAAGTTTGAACATAACTGTTATCATTAACAATACAATAAAATAAATTAAAAATTATGACAAAAAATAGTAAAAATATAATTATTCCAAAACATGTTGTTTTGTAATGATTCAAAATTATGTAAAAGAAATATTTTCAAAAATATTAGTGTTTTCTGAAATAAGGAGTATCTTACGTTAAATGATTTACCCCGTATACATTTCCTTCAGGGAATCGGTATAATTGCAATGTGAATATTATAAATAACGAAATATAATTATTATAATATACTATGAGACAACTATTTTATCGTAAATCATTAAATATCTGTTTAAACATTCTAAACGTAATTTATAGTACTATTAATAATTATTTTTTTGGGAGGGGGCAAATAATTTACATATTATATGTCTGGAGTAAATTCTAATATTGTGGAAACTGGAAGGTATACAATTGATATACAAAGTAGTACAATACACAATAGTAAAGTTGGTTTGCAATACGAGAATACGACTTGGTAGTATTCCGAATACTTTTTAAATAATATTTTTTGAAAGTATTCAATACGGTATTTTGAATACTTTTTACAGTATTC
>NC_042494.1:43124433-43136788 GCF_005508785.2 Acyrthosiphon pisum | reverse complement strand
ATTTTTGGTATTGGAATCTAAATCTACTGAAACAAATATTCGAAAAATATTTGGAATACTTCACAAAAAGTATTCCAAATACTTAGGAATATTGCTATCATAAAGTATTCGAATTCTTTTTTTTAAGTATTCGGAATATGTATTTGAAATACTATTAAAATGTATTTTACCCAAATCTGTGAGAATGTATAAATAGTTTCACAATTTTTTTGCAGTTTGATGTATGGAGAAGAATTATTGAGACCTATAGCTAGTTTAATGAATTGTGAAAGTTTAGGTGATTATGTATTATAGTTAATACGTAAGCAAGTAAAGAAAAAAATCTATGATTTTTCAGGAGAAATCTAGTTGGTAGAACGTAATAGTAAAACGAGGAGTGGTTAAATAGAATACCTGCCTAAATTCAAATTAAATTCATAAAAAAAAAAGTGTCAAGACTTGATAGGACGAATAGAATAATAATGGGTTTAAGTTATAGTTAGTTACTATAAATTAAAACATCAAATAAATTATGTAAAATAATTTTGATTATTTAATTGCAATATATTATAATAATATAAAACGTAGATTATTGTTTATTGTGTTAAAAATTTAATTTATTTAGTCCTATTATACTAAAATAATAATCTAAGATAGGTATATCTTAGATAATTTTAATGTTTTAATAATAATAATGTTTTACTATATGACTCTATAGGGAAATTTTGACATTAAACGACGGAGGCGAACTCGCTGTAGACTGGCTGTATCCAAAATATAAAGGTCCACAGAGTTTAGTAACTGTGCTCATACTCACTGGACTTACAGGTGATAGCCAATCTGAATATGTCAGAGAAACTGTAAACGAGCTGTTTGAAAAAGGCTATTGTTGTGTTGTTCTTAATTACAGAGGCAGGGGCGGTGTAAAACTGAAGGTAAAATAAAATGTTAAGTAAAGTACACGAATTAATGTGTGAAAATTGTATTAATATACAAATACATTTAATTTATAAATATTAAATTAGATAAAGGAACACAAAGTCTAAATTCAAGGCCACCAAATAGGAAAGACTACTCATAAAAAATTATTAACATTTTTTTTTTAAATCGATATCCACTTTATAAATTTACATAGATACTATAAAGATCATTACAATTGTAATTTTTGCTGGAAATATCCTATCGTCAAAAGTTTCCCGTTTAATACCGTTAGAATATAGGTATATTTAATAAGTTTTATACATTTTTAGCAATTATTGCTTTTTTTCTTTTTATTTAATTTCATTAAATCAATCTCGAGGGTATACTAAAATTACACTAATTTTATACATTTATGTATTTTTTGTAAAACTAAATTTTTCCACATGAAAATTGAGCCATATTAATATATTATAAATTTATAACATAATATTTTATACACAAATTAATTCAAGGCTTTAAAAGTCATAATAATTGCCTATACCCGACGCCGGACATACTGAGTGTCGCCACTTGTTAATTACTGTCAAGTACTAATACAATGTTAATTTAAAAGTGTTTACATTGTTAAACAAAAGTAGGTGCTTAACCTTTCATAGAAAACGCAATACACTGCGCCCTGCTAAAGTTCAGGTTAGGTTGTATTACTTACCCTTAAAGCCTGTGCGCTTCAAACTAATCACGCCAAAATATCAAATACCTACCTATAATATCATTATTCCATCATCCCCGAGACCCCGGCTATGTATAATGTATAGTTTAGAATTATTAGCGACTTACTGAATTTTGACAGACTGCCCGAACGTACTCGGCGACCAACATCGAAGACCTGACAGAAGTGCTGAAACATGTCAAGTCCAAACGGCCAAACAGTCCGATCGCCGGCATAGGATTCTCAATGGGAGGGTAACATTGTCGTCGTCATCCTTGCCACGGCCACAGTAGTTGTAATACACACTATAACCGAGAACGAACGTACCGAAGGTACCAACTATGTTTGTTTGAATGACTGCAAAAGAGTTTCAAAAACACCGTTTTGATGTTTTTTTTTTTTTTTTTTATAATGATTTGATACGATTTCTGTCGCATGTGCATGTGCTACTTTTTCATCTTCGGAAGACGGTAACATCTATGATTTAGGAAATCACAATATTTACGGAGGTTTTGTACAATGTGCCTATACTCTTCAACTATTGTGCTTATAATACGATTATTTTCCTGCCCTCAGTGTTTTAGTATTTTATTTACTTATATGAACTAATAATATAAACAAATTAAAATAATTCTAAGTAAAACGTTTTAGTGCGTTAATTTAAAAGGAAAAATAAACACCTAATTACTTGATTTATAATGAATGACGTGGGTACCTAAATAGCAACATTATAATATATTTTATATTTTATAATAGAGCAAAGAATAATCGATCATTGTAATATTTAAGAGGCGCATAGGTGCTGTATGCCTTTATACTTATACATTTATTATTTATTCTATTCATATTTGGCCATCACTCTTTATTGATTTTTATGTCTTTCGATAATAATATCTAGCTACGTGTGTTTTCGTGTCATATTACAGTTTATAATTTACTACGATAACCTATTTTAATTTTAAAGTAAGATACAACTTTTCCTATTTTAATTAAAAAATCTATAATCAGTACCCGGCACGTTCCTTATCCTTAAACGTTTACACGTTGCTTTAAATAAATATGTATATGACTTATGAGCATAAAAAAACAATGATTAGTTGTACGTCATAGTTATAAGATATTTTTTTTAATTTTTAAACCTTATCCCTCTTTTGTAATTGGCCGCTATTACTTATTATTATTTTAACTTCAAATTCAAACTAAACGATAATAACAGAAATAATCGATCTAGATTTTTTCGTACAGAGTGATTCTTTTGGTTATGAACACAAATCGTTTTGTGGGTGAAAATATCAGCGTGCCAATATAAAATTTAGAATAATTTATAGTTATAGCCGTTATAGGTATTATACATTTAAAAAAAAATTAAAATACTTTTTTAAACGTTCGCTGTTAAAAATACCAATTTTTACAACGGTTGTTGGATAAATGGAAGCATTTGCTTTAGTTTTTTAACTTAAACATTATGTTTATATAATTAAAATAGGTAACCAAAGTACGTGTAATACATTGACGCAGTAAAACGTTTTTTTTCTTAATAAAAATATTTTCTGCACGTGTTTGACATTATATTGGCATTTTTTTCTTAAACTAAATGATACTAGAAATTGGTTTGCATAAAAACCGGCAACTATGCCGATGACTGTTTCTAATTGGTACGTTCTTTCTTGAGCATATTGTGTCGTTAGTAACTTCCACCTTCGCATGAGTCGATATCATCATAATATTGTTACATATTCTATTATTTTATTAACAGGACATTACTGGGAACTTTCTTAATGTCATCTGAACAAGAAAAAAATAAACACTTGGTCACAGGAATACTAATTTCAGTGCCGTGGAATGTTAAACAAGCATGTAAAAACGCAGAAGGTTCATGGCTGATGCGAAAAATGGGCAAAAACTTGTCTCACCATTTACGTAGTGTCGTCGTTAAGTGAGTAATTTTGAAGTAGGTCTATTTGGAATTCGAACTGTGGCGTTCATTGGGTGAGGGGGTTGTGGATAATTTAATAATTTCTAGGAACCTAACGGCTGCAAGCCCTTACGCAAAATACGGGTGCGTAAATATGTGGCTAATGAGAGGGGAGGGGGTTAAACTGCCGTGAGCACACCCATGAATTCGAAGAATATAAAAAACTATCCTATAGTATTCTAGTACCACTAAATATATGGCCTTGATTGTGTATCATGCAAATAAATTGCAATCAATCCATTATCTATAATCTATATAGTACCTACCTACTTAGATAATTATATAATATGATAATTAATTAACAATTTTTAATGAATGTTGTTTCAGAAACAAAGATGTTATTTTCAAACAAGATAATGACAGATCGTTGGATTATAACATTATTAAACGGGTATGACACAATATTTATTGTTGTAGAATTTGTGTCCTTGGAAGTTTATATATGATATAAAAAAAAATTTATATGTGATATAAAATATCACAACTATAATATAAAGTGTAAAAATAAATTATCACATTAAAAATAAATTCAATATTTTAATGCATTCCTGTAGTATTTAAGTATTATTATACTACTCTAACCTAAAATTATAATTTTAAATAAGGTTCTACATGTGTATGGTGAATACTGAATGGGGAATCCATTTGATGTGAGACACTCATTATTTCAGAAAATAACGTTTTAAAACGTTTCGTTTACATAATTTTAAGTCGTTACAAAACAATATTTTTGAAAAATCAATTTCAACGTTATAATTGTTGAAGTTTTATTCTTTTTTAAATGACAACATTCGTTTTTAATTTCATACTCCAATACAAAATATTATTTGAAGTACTCGATCTATAAAAATCATATTTAGGACAAGTCATTTACTATATCTACCTTTAAGTGTTAAAAGTTTAGATGGGCGGTGACGCATATAGTAGTGGACCAATATTTATCGGGGTACCCCTGTATGGCTGTACGGCTGCACGGGGGGGGGGGGATATAACATTTTTCATGGACATTCAGTATACACATATTATATTCATATTATTATATACATTATACATGTTATATTGTGAACAAAATTTAGTCTCCGGGCCGTCCGGGGGGCATATGACTCCCATATTCCCCTTGGATACGCCACTGGCATATTTACATGTTTAAATATTAATTTTAACACCATGCAAATTATATAGGAATTGAAAATTAAAATATTATGTTGGGTAATTGCAGTGTAACACCATCCGAGAGTTTGACACTGCCTACACCATTAAAATATTCAACTACACCAATGTGTATCACTACTATGAGGATGCGACACTGAGCAACAAACTGCACCTGATCAACGTACCATGTCTGTGTTTAAGTGCGGCGGACGATCCTTTTCTTTATTTTAGAGGTACCTATGATATGTATAAACAAGTTATAAAAATACAAGGTACTTGTCAGTTTTCGTCCCTGTACGTCAAACCCGTGGCTCGCCGATGATTTATTTTGAAGGCTGCACTCTTCTACCCACCTCCCAACTAATCCTATTCACTAAGAGTTAATGAATTATATTTTCTAACTAGCTGATCCTGAAAAACGTTGCCCGTGACCAATTAAATAATGCCAGTGGATTTACCTAGTTTTAAACTTCGTTAAATGCAGTGGCATAATTTCAGGGGGGGGGCACTTCTTGCCCCCAGAAATGTTTGTGGGGGCAAAAGTATCATTTTGCCTCTCCAAATAATCCAAAAAGTATTCTTAACTAGACTGTTAACATAATATTATAATATTAAAATATATTTTTCGTCAAATTACTTTATAAAAGTTTATATTTATTTTAGATTTCTCTTGTTGAATAATATTATGGTGACGTATTGTCAGTGTTACGGTTATCGCAATAATCGCATTATTCATGACTATTATTATCCGTGGTTCGTGAACACGTTATTATCTTGAAATCGCAATTATGACTACAGGAACGGCCAAATTGGAGATTCATTTTTTTGCCCCCCCCTAGATTTTTATCTAGTTACGCCACTGGTTAAATGTAATAACTATTAACTACACATAACACTGTAATTTGGGTAGTTTTGACCAAATATAAAATACAGATCTAAAATTATAATAAAAATACTTTATTGTCAGTAATCTTCAATGAGAATAATCCTATACAAATCAAAAAATATTCGTTTTTCGTAAGCCAAAAAATCCCTGCGCTAGCTCCCTTTCAAGATGCAAAATTAAAAAAATTGGCTGTGAGATTCACATTTTCGGGTATAGGTTTATAGTTACCTATATTTCCAAATAAAAACTATGAGTGTGATAGACTTGGCTGTGGATCACTCTCACATATAAACACACAAAAACATTAAATCTTTACATAATAGAATTTTTTTTTTTTATTTCCTGCCCGTATAACAAAATATTCTTAATCTCTCTGTCTTTGGCTGCTTTCTTTTAATTCAATTGTAAGTTCTTGGGTTCACCGTTTTACATCCCTCCTCATAGAATATCCCAGGCCTCCCTAGTGGTAATTTTCCTAATGAGACTTCTTCAATTACTATTTTTATCACTGAATCATTTTTTTACTAAATATATCCGGCCTACGCCAGTCTTAATTTTGTTATTTCCTTCGTGATACTTGGTCGTTGGAATAGAATTCAGCATTGTATTGTTCGTTCTTCTCACCGTTAGGTGAGCGACATGGGTGGATAGGCCAATTTAAAAGGGCTCCTATATGAAAAATCCATTAAGGAGTCGTTGCGTCAAACGATAAAAAAGGGCGGCATTGCCCAAATGTTGAGGGGGCCCACCGGGAAATTCCCGGCTTCCCGGTAGGCCTATCCACACGTGCAGAGTGAGTCTCGTCCCAGGCAATAATCGGGTTTTGGGCCATATAGATGAAGTCGAATAAAATTCATGTGTATTTCAATGTTTAGATATGTTTTTACTTTTTAGATATTATGATTCTGGTTTTTAACAAGAGGGGTCAAACTCCAAAATAACATTTATTTGTCATTTATAGGTATTTTATTTAACACCTCTGTTTTTATTTCATCGCCTGTTTACATAATATAATAGGTAATAATATTATTTCCCATAATCATATTTCAAAGATATTTGTGGGAAAAAAAGCTTATTTACGGGCACTCACTACTTTGGTATAATACGTCGTTGGCGAGACACGCACATAATTTATTTAATTTTAAATTACCCTTAGGGCCTCAGTAGAAACGGGGGGAGAGGATTTATAGACAATTATTGACATAATAAGGATTAATTTAGGTACATAATGCACAGTTAACATATTATGATATTAGGTACATTTATTAATTAATTATACAAATTATCATATTATTAAGACATGAACTTATTGTTATATCTTTTACATTACAGATATACCCGTGAACGAAGCTGACAATCACGGAAATTTGGCTATACTAGTGACTTCTGGGGGTGGTCACGTGGGTTACCTGGACACTTTTTGGCCGTTTACGAACAATAACTTTATGTTGAAGCTCATCCAACAATATTTCGACGCAATTATGGTAGACAAGAATTATGAAAAATTTGTAAGCCTTTAAACAGCAAAATTTTACTATTTATTACAATATAATATATTATCATAATTTTATATTAGTGTTGTATGTAAATGGCAAAAAAAAAGGCGCATACGACTGATGATAATCGTTTCGGGTAGGATTAGTGTCGTTAAATATTGCTATTTATTTAAACTATTTTGTTATATGAATTTTTAATCGAGTAATGTCATTAAGGCATTTTAAGTGTAGTTTAAAATTAAGAACATACATTTAATACTTCGTTATATTATTATTAATACATTAAATGTGAATCAAGGGTAAAAGTAAAGCTACAATATATTGAACAAAATTCAAAATTGTTAAATTATAAGAATATTATATAATACATTTGAATGAAGGAACAACATTAAAAAAAAAAAAAATTATGTACCTATCTTAATTTTGTTGACCGTATAATTTTGGTAATTTATACCTATAGTGATGGTCCCTGTTGTTGTGAAGGCCACGTTAAAATCAACGAGAGACATCCGTTTTATGAAATTAAAATAATATAATAAGTTATTTTTGTTTTAATACTAGCAAATACTAATGCATTTTTATTTAAATTGTCTAATAAATTATAACTAATTCATATTTTAGTTATATTATTACACCAATTATTGTTATTATATTATTATAAAGATACTTATTTTAATGATTAATGTTTACTAATTATGAATTATAATTAAAGTAGGTATACTCGTATATTATATTTTCACAATATTAATTACAGACTAGAATAATATTTTGCTATAGAATTATGGAATTATATATAAGATGATATTATATGTATAATTGTTTTATGTAATATACCTATTACATATATGTACTATGCATATTTTTTCTGAATCCTGGACGAAAAGTCCGGGTACAAAAAGATCGGAATGAAAAAAGTTGTACAAAAAGTTCGGATTCATTTTTTGATTGCCGGACAAAAAGTCCGAAAATACCAAATTGTCTATAAAATGTATAATTATAAATTATAATATACGTAATACTATATAAAATGTATTATATACATGTAATATTATATTATATAGTCAGTTCATATAATATAATTAATATTTATTTAAAAAATGTAATTGTTGTACTTTTATTATATTATTGTGAAATATTCCAAATACTTAGAAATATTATTATCATAAAGTATTCGGAATATGTAGGTATTTGGAATACTTTTAAAAAGTATTTTACCCAAGTCTAAATATAGGTACCTATAGCATCATGTACATTTATCTCATCGATATAATCGATTTCATTCAATTATATTATTATTATATTATATTTCAATTATAAATTGAATTTGTCACTTAGTCAGTGTATCCCGAGACGCTATTTAGTTAAGATGGAGGTTTAAATGGAAATATTATTATTGTATTGGCATCGACAATCATTTCTTGGGTAAACGTAATATATATCAAATTATTATTATTATTATTGTATAGCCAAACGTAATGTGAAAATTATAAAATGTTAAATTTTTATAGCTTAGAATTGAAAATTTAAAACAACAAGGTTTAGATTTTTTATTACCTATTTTATTTTGTATGATTGCTGTAGGTAAGTATAATAAAAATTCCAGAAAAGTAGTCGTATGATTGAATGATTGGATTATCACATTTTACATCTCATCCGGGTTTCCCCCATATAATATTGTATATTGTGACATTGAAATTGTATTGACATCGCAGAAATAATAAGAAGTAATAAAATATAAAAAAAAAAAATTTAAATAAATAATAATTATATATGAACTGACTATATAATATAATATTACATGCATATAATGTGTATATTGCATGTATACATTATAAATTTAATAGAAAATTTTGTATTTTCGGACTTTTTGTCCGACAATCAAAAAATGAATCCGGACTTTTTGACCGATTACCATTTTTTCTTACCATAAGACTCGGCGTCTGGCCCACTACAAGCTAACAATTGATAAATTTACGTATTATGATGAACATTTTTTTTCTTACAATGACGTTAGTTTGAAATAAATGAAAAAAGGTGCAACAATTAATAAATTATATATGTAGACAAATTTAATTTTGAAATGTCAATATATTACATTGTTGCGTTATAATTATTCATTATTAATTACTATAATAATTAGTATATTTACTTCTTTACTATAACTTAAAAAAGTATCTATATACGTACATTATTATTTACTTGAATTTGTTCAAGAACTACGTCAACAGCTATTACACGCATTATTTTTATTAGATTTTAATCTTAATTCTTTACATTTATCTGGATTTATAAAACATAGTAATAATAATCATATTTTATTTCGAAATAAATTCCAACTTATACCTTACAAATTGGAATACAATTATTAATAGTTAATAATACAGCGTGAATATATCTCTCATGTGAAATAATAGTTTTTTTTTTAGCTGTTGGTTAAATTGGCCACTATACGAGTAGGCTATAACCACTGACCCTAATTTTTTTTAAGAAGTTAAGTCTTAACTTAATTATTTTATTGATAACACTTACTGTTGGGTTACAACGTCCTAAACAGGTCGAACAAGTTTCATATTCCGACCACGTTAATGATATTTTTAAAGTTTTGTAAACAGGATAAGCACAATCCAAATAAAATACGAATGCATAATACAACTATACGAGTCTTTACATTAATCATAATGCTCCACAAATAAAATTTACAGTTGGACATTGATCAGCAGTGATTGAATATTTAAATATATTATTTAAACAATTTACAATATACAAATATACGATAGTGGCACCTAGCTAAATACCGTAGTATTATTAATTGAATACATCAAAATGATCGAAAACTATTTGTGGCTAATTTCGTCATTCGCAACACATATTATTAGGTGCCTACCTAGGTAGGTACTATAAATCAAGTTTGCCAACATCTTCTGCAAATAGCTTCGTTAGTAGAACCATATTATCTTTTAAAAATTCTTCTATCAGC
Source organism: Acyrthosiphon pisum (assembly GCF_005508785.2). Classification (NCBI taxonomy): domain Eukaryota; kingdom Metazoa; phylum Arthropoda; class Insecta; order Hemiptera; family Aphididae; genus Acyrthosiphon; species Acyrthosiphon pisum. Next base: position 43,126,693 of record NC_042494.1, on the reverse strand, counting down.
TAAAGTCTATTATCCAAACAATTATTATATTGACGATTATTATAATGATTCAATTAATCAAACTTGGGCTGACCTGAAATTTCAAAATGTCTATAGCTTTTTAAAGGTTACCTGCTTATATTTTGTAACTACCTACAAATATTGAGTAGGGACTACCTCATTATAGTTATTATAGGTACTGAAACTGTATAACTTTGCTAAGTATTTGAAATTAATCATATGTTATATAACATTCTATATATATATTACATAAATCACGAGTATATTTTATAACCATTCAGTTTTTTTAACTTTTGAATATACAAGAACATGAATGCATGATAACTTTTATTTACGCATATTTTGTAATTAGTTGTTGTTTTTGTTGTTATTCTGTTACAGTGTGTCTATGTATTAGTTATAACTTATCATTAAGTATTAATGAGTTGAGACTTAAGAGTATAGGTACCTAAGTAATAATAATAATAACATATCTATATTGTAAAGTGAAGTTTAATAAATAGTAAGATGACTTGGATAATATAACTAAACGTAGACGACTTGAAGGTCATTGTTGTAACGTGTACCTATGTAAAGTAAAATAATATTTGTAATTATTACGAAATAAATAAAGAAACGTTATATGCAGTGAGACAGTCAACACATCGTAGAAAATCTTCCTTAAAACCGCTAATATACTTGAAGATAATAAAAATAATTTTTAACTTCTCAATTTTTTATAATATCATCTTTAATATATTTATTATTTACGAATGGTTTGCCGTTGTCACGTTCTTACAATTAGGTTAGGTTAATTTGATAATTTTATGGTGGAAGGTTGTTTTTCAGAAATACTTTGGTACTCATCTAAATGTCCATCGATTTGGAGATTTGTTCAAACACTAAGATGAATACACACTTAAGCCCTACTTGAAATTTGAATAAGTTCTAGATGTATATGTTACCGGAAATGTTGACATTTAGGAAATGATGACAATTCCTAGTAAATGTTGACAATTCCTAAAATCGGAAGGAAATTATATCATCGCCTAGTATATGTTATCATTTCCTAACGATAGTAGGCAAAGATGGCACATTTTAGATTCTGAGTGGAACGATGAATGTATTGATTTTACAATGATGTGTGTTTTTTTTTTTTTTTTTATTTTTGTTTTTTTTTTTGTGTCTGTCATCACCTTTTAGGACAGTAAAAGTGCTTGTATTTTCTTCAACAGTACCTTTTCTGATAGGAAAGTGAATCTAGTTGGTACTTTGGGGGGTCAAAAGTAAAATTTTTCCAATAGTTTTCAAATGCGCCTAAGAAAAATTAAGGAAAAACGGGAATTTTTACGCAAAATCTGTTTTCGAGAAAATTGATTTTGGTTTTTGGTGTAACTTTAAAACGAATGACTGTAAATACATGAAATTTTCACTGGTTGTTTATATTTTCATTTTCTATACATGATAAAATTTTCAAAATATTTTGATTTGTTTTGAGCTGTTTACGGACAATTTCAGTTTCCAATTTAATTAGTTTTTATTTCTATGAATGTCAATAAAACTTTATTTGTTGAGTAAAAATACTTGAAAATTTAATACAAGGCTCCTACTATATTGTTACAAAGACATTTGAAAAATATTAAAAATCCTTAGTCACAGTTTTTTTTTACTAGCATTTAAAGTTCAAAAATTAACAAAATATGGAAAAATCACGAAAATTACCTAATTATGTTGAGTTTATAATTCGTAAAAATTTTTCTTTTTAGAACTAAGATTTTAAAATGTAATACAAGATTCCTTATTGGATAATCTACATTTATCAAAAAAAAAAATGTCTATAAGAAACTCAAATTAAATTTTTATGAGCATTTGAAATTCATGTTTTTACAACATTTGATATTCACTCGATTTCTTACGTTACGATTTTCTTATTTTGTTGTAATTAAAAAACGAATGACTGTAGAAACTTGAAAATTTCAGTGAATGTTTATATTAGCAATTCATATATACCATAAAATTTTGAAAATAATTTGACTTTTTTTGAGGTGTTTACGGACATTGTAAGTTTTCAATTTTTTTAGTTTTTTTTTCTATAAATATCAATAAAGTTTTATCTATTGGGCCAAAAAGTGTAAAAAATTAATACAAGGCTCCTGATATATTGTTACAATAGTAGTTGAAAAATATTAAAAATACATAGGCACAATTTTTTTTTTATAAGCATTTAAAGATCGAATTTTGACAAATTTAATCAAATTTAAAATTGAATAATTATTTTTTA
>NC_042494.1:43091955-43123836 GCF_005508785.2 Acyrthosiphon pisum | reverse complement strand
ATTAATTTGGAATTATTATTGATACCTTATTATAATTTATAGGTCAATTTTTTTTTTAAATACTATAGATAAGTATACCTATAATAGGTATGTCTAATACCTAGACTGAAAAACCGTCTCCGCTCAGAATCATTTTTCTTATACAGTGATATTATATCATTGAATTCAAATTTAATTCTATCCATTATACAGTGTCCCACTTGTAACCTGCTGTACAGCAGAGCGACATCCACTTACCCACCTTTTTTAAATTTAATCTGACTTATTCAAATATTATTTTTTTTCAAACATAATTATTAATTAATCTACTATCACCTTGATAAATAATCAATTAATAAACAAGTATTTTTTTAACATTTTAATTTATGTAATTTAAGATTTTTAAAATGTTTTTATGATTTGCATGTGTAGTTACTCATTTTTATTTTCACATGGCAAACTTCCATGACATTTAGAATTACAAATTCTAGATGCCGATCTGCAAGCACACCTGTTCGTCTTGCATTTTGTCTTACATTGACTTCGGGTATATCCTTGTGCCCCTGAAATACTATTTACAGTAGCTGCCTCCCGAAGTGATAACGGTTTTTCTGCTCGACCTGCCGATTTTAAAACAGTACTTAGATCCAATAAATTTGATTTGCAAGGATTTATTTCTGATCTTGTGTAATTGAACAACTTTGACTGTTGACGACAAACTTACTATTTTATGCCAGGGACATATGCGTGTTTAAAATCGGTTATCGCAATCGACATAAACCCGTGTTTGACATAATTTCATGTCTCCACACAGATATATAAAATAATTTTATGAGTTTATTTTATATACCCGTGTGCTCCGTTTCTCATTTAATTTGAGTTCGACAGCATTATTAGTTCGATAGTGTCTTCTATATAGAGTGTAAAGGACTATAATATATAGTTTTATTTAATTAATTTATAATAATTATAATTTGTATCGAAACAATATTTATCAATTTTTACAGTAAAATATACATTTTATGCATTTTTTTTTTGATATATTTTTAGATCATCAAATTCCGGGCCCTAGTGATAACATTGCCTAATAAACTACGGAAATTATGACAATTCCTAGGCGGTAATAACATTGCCTTCCGCTTTTAAGAATTGTCAACATTTACTAGGAATTGTCGTCATTTCCTAAATTGTCAACATTTCCGGTAACATATGTACATTTAAGCAAACATATTACGACCGGAAAAAATATTTTAAAACATCGGGGGGTACTTATATTGTGACATACTGACATAGTGATATATGCGCTTTAGTGATATGAATTTATATGTATATTGAGTTAATTCAAGTAATTATTGGCCCGTCGATGAACAAATATCTGCCCAACTGTAACTATAGATACATATAACTTATGAGTACCGACAGATAAGTTGAAAATAAAAAAAAACAGGTAGTATATTAGTTTATGAAAAAAAAAACATCAAACATTTTAGAAGTATAAAACAGCTAGGTAATTGACAAGGTAAATAAAATAAAATGTAACCATTGATGAAAGAGATAATTAGTTATTACCGTCTAATGTAGAACATATATTACACTTGGTGAGTGGTAACTATAATATAATATAGGTACTATAATTTAAATCAATCACCATATATTTTAGTCATGAATAATAAAAACATATATTATAACATATTATATTATATTATTTAGTCTAAGTACTGGTTTTTGACTATCATTATAGTTACCAATTGAAATTAGTATTCCGTGTTCTAAATTGATATTTTAATATTGCAGATTCGGAGCAACGTAGTACTTACCTATATAATTATTGTTTCGTACATAGGTACAATGTAACTACGGAATAATAATTACCCTGAAATTCTCTCTTTCGCTCTGGACTGAATTCTATTTTTAATAGCAAATGTTATTATTCGGGATAAAAAAACTCCGATTAACGTTTTGATCTTATTTTTATCCATACTGGCATACTCATTATACAGATAAAGATATAGGTATAATAAATAATAATATAGGTACACAGGTAACGGTAGTTTTGAAATACATTTTTTACTATACTTTGGTCTAGTCCGACGCCGATGTTCTGTACCCCCAGAGGCCTGTAGACTTGGTGAATGATTAGGAATATTTTAAAACTAATTTTATCGATATTTTTTTCGTCAATGGTATATTAACGTATCAACATTTAACGGATAATTTTATATTTCTGAACTAATCATTTTTATCCGTCAATATTTGTTCGATGTTTTGTGTGCCAAATTGTTTAAATCTTGTACGAAAAACATATTTGGAAATTTTCGTACGTTATTACGTTTGAATGTCAACCATTGATTACCTTACAAAAACTTCGCGGTAACAAACAATATACTTTATAGTTTAAATATTATATTATACAATATTAATGTCAATATTTAAAATTATTTTATTAGTTTTAGGATTCTCAACTTTACAAAGAAAGTCAAAATAAAATTGCTATGTTTTTGCTGTCGACATTGAACGACATGAATGCCGCTTTAAATACGATCCCGTTTTGGCAATTGGTGAACCCTAAGTTATTAAAAAATAAAATGGTTAGGTTTTTGGATGATATCAACGTTGGTATTTATTTTGTCCTTTGTTAAAATTTCATCGCAAGAAAAAAGATTATTGAACTATTATAGGTAACAGTTAACAGATATGTCTTAAATGGCCCAGACAAAAATTACGACTCCACGAAATAACTGTGGTAAACACTAAGACTAGGACTCACTAAACTCTGTTGAAGAATCGCCTACAATGAGGCCATGCGGTTTGGTGGTAATAATCCTTCACGCAGTCTGGCCTGTAGGCTGTAGCCTTGATCCAAATGCTACTATATATACAACTAAAAAAAGCTTAGGTACATTTAGTTACTTATATGACAATTAATAATTTATCTAAATAGTTCATAATATGCTAATATACCAACATAATAATAGTAATGAATACATGGTTATTAAATAATCTGAACCAATCAAAATCGATTTAATAAAGATTTGAAAATATTAATATTAATTTAAATTTACATAGTACATGGTTAATCGAATACAGTGACTAAACTCCTTCCTTTTAAATTATATTTATATTTTTACAAGCAGAAATAATTATACTAATTAAAAACGTATTCCGTGTTTAATTATAAATTCACAGAAACTCGTTTTAAGTACTTTTATTAATTCTATAAAGACAATGTTCTATAGCAATTATTGCTTTATTATGCAGAATTCACTACCTAGGTAGGTTATACTTATTTTACAGATGGAGCAACTCTAAAGTGTCTATTATAAAATCTCAAGAATAATATACAATTAAGAAAAAAAATTCAAAAACCATACCTGGTATTATATAATATATAATTATACCATTAGGACTGCCATACGATGAATAAAATATTGTTAGAAAATATAACGATTTATTCGAAAAACGACGCCGGATAGATTACAATATACGTCAGCTCTTGCCCTTGATCCAACGAATGTCTATAGCATATACATATAATATAGGCAGAGACGTATTAATTTATATATCAACCGCTTGGAGGCCTGTGGATTTTGTGTATAATTAGCAGACAATTAATAATACAAAAAAAAACCCAATTGGACACGCCGACAGGTCTCGACAAATGACGGCATCTGTTTGAACGATTATAATTCATAATATTATATTATATCATTGCCTCATTAATGACTTGACGCCGAGTGATAACTAGGAGCAGTTGTTTTACGCCGTACAATATAACATTGCGACAGGTACCTACACAATATAATGACGTACGTTTTACGATACAGTCGTTTTGTTTATATATATATAATACTGTTGTTATACGAATAGGATACGTCCGACGTCGTATGTAACGTTATCGTAAGTAGTAGGTAGTAGGTACAGTACGCGAATTATTATTGATCACCATACATTACCTCGGATCCATCGATCATTTAATGCGACACCGTCATCAACAACACTGCTGTCGAGTCAAATATAGTGCCACCCATCATAAATCATATTGATAACATATATATGACAATTTGTTGTCTCACTATAGCTGTATTACCCGGTATCGTCCGGTGATAAATGAAACCGAGATGGGCATGTATATCCTGCGGCGCAGATAGTAATATAATTAATGTCTAATAAGTAACTTTTTTTCTTACGCGTGAATACATAAATTTCAAGCAGAAATGATGAGCGGTTATAGTTTTAATATTATCGATAGCGGGTAAGCCACTCTAATAATAATAACAGTTTCAATCTATTAAGTACCTATCCAAAGTATCCGCTTCTGCATTTCTTAAGGAGCAGTGGAATGGGTAATAAGTAATGACCAATAGGTAATAATTTAATTTAGGTATCAACTATAATATTTTAATAATATCATGTATAGTAACAATTAATATGACAATGAATTCCATTATCGGGTAATTGGTGCTGCAGAGTGGGTGACATAATATTAGTCTAGCCTCTGAAAAATTTGAAGTTCACCACGCCACTGCATGCTGTATAACCTATATACAATATATTTAAAGGTATATTTATCAATATCTAGCATTATATTATATAGTGGAGTAGTGGATGCTGCTTATAATCATCACGGATATAAGCCATAAGGTTCATTTGGTTAGAAGACTCACTTGTGCTGGTCCTGTGGTCCCAATAAGTGAGTCTGACAAGCGGCCTCTACAGTATACTATGTAAATTGGAATTGGGAATACGCTGAACAACGATCGCCACAAACATGTGATTATTTTTTTAAGTTTTAACGACGCTTGATTTTGTTACAATATTGTCCTATTTATAAATTTGAAAGAAATACTCGCAAAGTACGCAACATCAATAATAATAAGATATGAAAATAAGAGTACAAATTAATAGAATGTATACTCTCTCTGCGTTCATCGATCACGGCAAGTCGGCAAAGGTAACGCACTATGCACTATGCACTATGCAAGGATCTACTTTTTGTGCAGTAGTTATAATTCAACCAATAACAAGACAACTATGAACTAACATTGAAACTAAAATGTTGACATAAAAAACTGACACATACATATATTATGCAAATCAGATAAATAATAATATTATAATCACCTAAATGAGTTCTCCTCGTTTGATATATTGACAACGACAGAATTTACTCGACTTCAGTCAGCGAAAAACTACCGCGATACATGAAATAAGTGGTTTTCCCTGTAACATATATCACGTTGTCCGTCAGAGAAGTGGATTAGACTGTATATTCGTAATAGTGTAGCGTCCTTTAAATGCACAATGTCTATATATAACGACCAGACTCGGGTCAGGTGTATATTATAATATAGGAACTGCTGCCAGTGTGCAGATAGACGACCTCCGATGGTTTGCACTTCTGAAGCAATGGAGGTGCTTAAAATATAATTACTATCGAAAGTATAAGTTATATATACATAATATATAATAATTAATATATTATGTAGGTAACTACTCGTAATAATAATACTTTAAACAGTATACCATCATTTCGCGTAGATTGTAGAACATCATGATTTGTTTTTTTTTTTTTTAATGATTCAAATCTTAATGTATAAAACATGTTATGCGTTTATTATTTATATTACTGTTTATAGTATTTTTCATGCAACATGCGTAGGCACTCATATACATGGCCATATTTATCACGTTCGAGTGATCCACCGATATTGAACGACACGGAAATCTTAGCACAGAATAAACCGGTTAGGTACTGTTATAGTGCATGTTGGACACTAGGATGTGTGCGACTGCACGAGTGACCAGCATAATGTCAATATAATAATTAATTATTTAATAATAATATGAAAATATATTATTCAATTTATTATTATGGAGAAAGAGTTATCGGCACAACAGAGGCACACCGGAATGCTTCGGGACGTTGGTTGAACCATTACCTTATAATCCATATAGTTTAAGTTCAAGACGCAAGTGTATGAAGTATTGAAATAATATTATACGTATGAGCTAATGAGTGCCACGATAAATGTAAAAAAATCAATTGACCAAACTCGGTCCAGTAACTGTATATTTAGGTACCTACAGTTCGTATTCTCATTTTAAACTACAGTTAAAGCCTCGTTATAATATAAACTAGAAAATAGAATTAACAACGTTTTAATTACATTTTTTAAGCATTACATAAACACCTTAATGCAGTCTAACACCGTTTAACCTGATAAGTGATAAATAACAGACACACATATATTAGAACTGATTTTATTTTTTAAATAACTATACAGAAAAGTATTAGTGTATGAAATAACACAATTTAAAATTAAGAACGCAACGGCACATTTTCGGATTTTAATTTATAATCTGCACATTGCACATATACGATTAGGTATTTAACAACCGACGAGACTAAGGCGTTACACGCCAAGAGGCGAGGCGATAGAGCACGTATGTTGTGTCGATGGTTTAAACACTATAAACTACGTATAATCAACCTACCTAGTACTTATAATATTTTATTATAGACATTATTAAAAACATCGTTGTACAATCGATACCCCAACCAATTTAGGCTATCAATAGCCTATAAATACCTACTTTTGTCACGCTCTTACATGCAAAAAGTACGAGCCACGGGGGCTGACGTTTAATGTCTGCGGTTTTTGATGAATATTCATCAAAAACACACACAAAAGCAAAGGCGACAGGTGGGCTATACATTTGTAGTGCGTCAGTGCGTGTATTTTCTTTAAACACAATATATGTCGGATGAGATGAATCATTGCATTCGATAAAAACTATGTGTAATTAGCAGTCAGGTTAGCATAATATTATTATATTGAACCAATATCCGTCATCCGCGTTTGGTTTTCTAATCAATAGAACATAATATTATGCTGCACAGACTTTGTTGAGCCATATTAATTTTACTTAATCCAAAAATCCACACACCTGATAAGTGATAACTGATGTAAGATAAATCATTTAAACGACGTTTACCGTGCGTATACCTTCTAACTATTATTCAGTTATTATATTATACATTTTTCATGAAAGTTGATAATATTTTGATTTCATATTATCCTTCTCAGCTGTGATAACTACTCTCTCCACTCTCACACATACCGATTGGCTCTTTACAGTTTAAGAATGATAATAATATAAAATTCAAACAATGCATAATATATAGCTATATATAGGTACAATCAGTTTCCGTTAGGTACCCTAATAAATTCTTTACACACATATTTGTTATAAATCATTTTGGCTGTATATTATTTGAAAATAAATTATTTTACTCGAAAAATATAATATAATATCAAAGTTATGTCTTATATTTATTGTACAACAAATTATTTACAAAATTACATAAATATAACAATCAAGAAGTATAATAATATGGTATAAATTATACACCACCATAAATACCTTAAAATACAATTAATATAATAAAATTACTGTTGGGAATTCGGACATCATTACATAAAAACGAATATTAAAAAAACAATATATGTCAAGTCTTTTTAACAAATATTATCAAAAGCTGTATAATAAAATCAATTACGTCAACTAAGAAACGATTGGTATCTATAATATTTAGTCATCTGTGTGTGGGTCCAAGCCAGTGTCGATGAAATCTTTAACGTTCTGAATGAATTTTCCGGGCAACAGTCTATAAAATCAAACATAACTTATAGCTATTAAGATACACAATAAATATTTGGACACACTATAAATTATATCCAAATCATGTATAGAATTTACAAATAAAGTCCTAATGACACATCCACATCGTGTAATCCTATTTCACTTATACTAAAATTTACTTTATAAATTGTTGTACGTACACATAATATAAGTGCAGCAAAGTCAGAATTATCTACAGGGTGTTAGTCATCGTATCCATAACTTGTATTTAAATCAATTTTGAATTAAAGATCCACAAGTTGTGTTACATGATTAAATTGCAATTTTATGTACTTATTGACCGAATATATTAAAATAAAATGAATTACAATCCGTCGTGTTAGGTTGGTACTTAAAGAGTTAGAAATCTAAATTATCCAATTTACTAGCGTAAAAATAAATAGTTGATTTTAAAAGTAGATAAATTAATTTTAATTAAATATTTATTATGTTATAAATGGTTCTGTAGTTTTTGAAGTTTAGACTAGAGACTGGTAGATGAGTATCATCAGTGGGTGTGAATGTATTAGGATAAGCATAGTAAGATGTAAACATCTCGTGCAAGCATAATACATATTTTTTAATTTTTATTTGTACAGTTTATACTATATATTTATAGTTTATAATATACAGTATTATACGCAGTGTAACTAAAGAGAATTTGTGAATTTCACATCGAAACTGGGTACTCCCCACCATTCACTAATTTAAAGTGGTAGGGATCGATATATTGTACAATTTAGTATGAACCATACTTTATCATAAAAAGCACTCAAGGACCGGTCTATATAAAAATTTATAGGTACCTGGATATCCGGTCGAGAGGCATCAGCATCCACGGTATACTGACTTCTTTGTAGTTACGTCTCATCGACTTTACAATGATATTGGCTACTTTTTCAGGCGATTGCATGTCCAGCAAGAACGGGAATCGATTTCTAGGTTTCTTAACTAGTCCTGTATTAACCATAATCGGATAAACAGTAGTGAATTTGATTTCAGATTTATTGTTTTTCGTATCTCCAACTCTTAACTCTTCGTATAAGGCTTCCATGAGTCCTGCAAAACCAGATAGGCTATCATGTTTAATGTGTCAATGACAATATTGAAAATGATAGCTTTATAATAAATAAGTGTAATATTTGACAGACTATTTTTCATAATATGTACGATGTACATATTACATAGTACAGTCGTTTTAAAACTACGCAGTTGCACATTGCATTTTGCAATCTGCAGAATGAATAATATATAAGCAATATAATACTATTATATGATGGTAGGTAGGTACCTACTTTAAAATAATTTCTAGATGAAATATATTTTATAACCTTTTTTACGAAGTACATGTAAATGTATATATTATACAATATCTATTTAAGGATAACAACATAATATCATATTCTAAGAACTAGCTATTACCTACTTATTGTTATGCGTCGTTAATAAAACAGTGTAGAACTAAATGTTGTAGGAATACAGTATATTATATGCCTACAACCTACTGTTTGAAAATAAAATTTAGCAAGAATTCGAATGGTTTTTAATTTTTATACTTTTATTACTGTTGTGCAAACATATCGTCCACCACCTAGTTGTACGGACATTGTAATATGTATGCAATACTATCTGCCTACATCACACTTAACTACCACTTACGTCACATTTATCATATTATTTTGTTCTGTGAAATCATACGTTATTTATTTAAATAATTATTTAACCAATGTTGAACACATAAATATTATTAAAAAAACAGCGTTTTGTATTTGCGAATTATCTATGTAAATTTTATCAACGCTTAAATTATAATATTTTGTACACATATAGGTAAATATTAAATCATAAAATGGGCACACAACAAACCACAATAAGATGTGCATATACATTTTTTTCTGCTGTTAACGTTTTTTTTAACTATACAATAATTTACTATAACTAATTTCTATGATTAGGTAATAAATATGTGTACGGTCGTACATAGTTACTTAGTTTATTTTTTAAGTATATTTTTGATGCTTGGAATCTATAATTTAATGAATTAAACGTATAATTATTTAATCTATACGTTCAATCCCATAATCTTAAAATTCACCATTTTTACGAATATAATATTATTATATATTATAATTGAAATTTTATTGATTTAAAGTTCCGCTATAGTATCATGTTATAGCGTAGAAACATGCGTTCCTGAAATAAATTAGTTATACTATAGAAATGTCAATACTTCATAATATACCTACCTACAATGTTTTACATTATTATTTTTTATTTTTATAATTTTATATTGGTTTATAGAACTTGTAACTTGAAATTTGAAACCCATAATAAATATTTTCATAAAATATACACTTTATTGACTTCATAAGAACTTATAATATATATGTTATATATATTAAAATAAAATATTAGATATCTATATGTACGCTGTTTTATTACATAACAAAAGCATCTCATCGAATTACTCTCATTTTTTACGACCTTGGTTCTTGACTACCTTGAATACCACTGAAAACTCAAATGATTTCAAATTTTTTATTCGAGAAAAAAAGAGAGAGTTCATTATATACACATTATATTTATCATATTCGTATTTCACGATCATAACTCATGAGTATCTGGATTCGTAAAACCATATTTGAATTAATAAACTCTATTTAATATTACCTCTTACGGCGAATTTCGATGCACAATATGGAACAACATTTGGGAGTCCGATGACACCGCACATTGAAGATAAAGCAATTACATGGCCATGGTTATTTTCAATCATGCTTGGCAAAAATGCTTCCAGAGCCTGATAACAATTTTAAGTTTATACATTTAAGCTATTAATGTATTGGTTAAGTAGGTATACAATTTATTTTCAGCATTGAATTTACCCAAAAATGAGCTAAAACGTTGACGTTGAATATTTTTTCAATTACTTCATGGCTTTGAGAAAACAACGGTCTGCATGGCATAATGCCCGCATTGTTTACTAGTACCGATACGCTGCCGACTTCCTGTTTAACTAAGGCTGCAGCATCCAAAACTTCCTGTCTATTAGACACATCTACTCTGCAAAAACATAAATAATAGTAAATCCAGATATCAATTAATATCAATATTAATATAGGTAAAATAACCGATCAGATATTATATTTGTAAATGTCGTGTTAGGTATATAGCGATATCTTTAATAACTATTATATTCATCACATATTCATATATTATTATCCCACTTAGAAGCAATAAATAAACCGAAATATTAAATTGTTGTGTATATCACTGTACACGAGGTGGGTCGTAGGTACGCACATTAATAGTAATTTACATATTATTATAATAAATTTAGAGTTACATATTATATGTATAGTACCTGTATAAGTTAAACATTTGAATTCTTATATAACAAGCATTTTAATATGCAGAAAAATAATAACATAGGAGCGTGGCTCAAGATATACTGTAAAGATATAGCAGCATATTATCTAACTAAAGAATAATAGTAAATATAGTTGTAACAAAAAAGTGCAAATCTTTAAGAGTGTATGTTCTAACTTCTAAAACTACAAAAATATATCTTTGTATAATTATTTGTCTTTTTATAATCTAAACAAAACACAACAAATGAAAAAAAAAATATTCTTTCTTGGTTATTTTCATTATAAATAAAATTCTCAAATACATACACCAAAAATAAATACATATGTATTTCGTTGTTAGTCCTATCGTTATTATGTATTTATATAATACATAAAAATATGTAGGTACCTATAGGCTACAGGTAGTGTGCTCATATATTATACATATATATATTTCACAGCATTAACTTAAGTAATGTAATTGATGGAGATTATTCTCATTCATATAAGAATATAATGTTTTCTTCGTGAGTTGTTATACAATTTCAAATATATTATTTATTAATTATTTGTGTCATATATAATTGGTAGGTATTTAGTGTACCACTGTATAGTATCTGTAGGCTGCAGATTCATACAAAATAGATATAATGTATTAATTAAATTTCCTTTTAAAGTAGGTAATTGACGGTCTGAAATAATAAACGGAATTTACAAGAACCATTATATATACATAGGTATTCTGCCATTCTATAGAGAACCAGTTGGAATAGGTAGTTAAGTTTGTGTTGCAGATACTTTTACTTTCACTTTATAGTTTTGTTTACGTAGGTATATCATATGTGTCCACCGAAGGGTAATTGCTGGAGTTATAAAGTAGAATTTGGATTTTGCGCTCAAAAAATTTAATTTAAGTATTTATACATTCGTACATAGTTATAATCTATACATTTATTTTAGCACCAATTATGTTACTTAACCTATAAATTAAAAAAAACTGATTGTATTGACATATTTATATAAAAAAATTTAATTTAATTTTTAATTTAACTTTTTCTAATATAATTCAATTATAATTTATAAATTTACTATAGCATCAATTAATGTTTGGTTGTTACCAGCTAATCTGTAAATTGAAAAATTTTGAATTTTTTGGCTTGTTTAGATAGGTACCTACTATTTATAACATCTTTAATTTACCTACTTTTAAATACCAAATAAATAAAATAATGTTTAAATCTCATAAAACTTTATAACATTATATATTATAATTATTATAATTATTATTATTATTATTATTTATTTATTATATATATATGTATTTTTATTTACATATATATATATATATATATATATATATACTTAGATACTTTGTGTAGGTTTATGATAGTACAATAGTACAAAGTGTCCGTGTTATACATTTTAAACAATGGACCGTATATGCAAAGTTACCGTTTATCATACATTTTGCATATTACTACTTGTGGCATTGATGCAATTTATTATTTATACAACTATATTTAATACAATATTATATAATTTAATTTTTTATTTGTATGACTGAAACAAGATGAAAATATTATTATTACTATTAAACGATTTCGATAAGTCATTTGTATTTATTTGTATGATCATTGTTCTTTCGTGTAAAACAATGAGTTATAATAATTGAATTTTTATGAAAGTTTTTAATAAAAAGTTCAAAAAAAAGTTATTCATATTTTTGATCATATATGGCATATGCTACTTTAAAATCCCCAGTTTGTTTTTATACTACGAAGACTCTCTCTAATTTAAACAGTTAGAATTATAATATTCTACGTCACAAACTTGCTTTCCTATCTGAAATATCAGTAGAAAGAAAATTTAAAATACTGCTGTTCAGTCAAAACATGTCTTGAGCAATTTAACATGGAGATTGAATACGTAGGTACATCAGGACCAATGTCAATGTCATTCGTGAATTTTGGCTAGGTCAACGTTATTTGTAATTAATTATTATACTCTTTACGATTCAATATAAATAAAAGAACTATATACATTTCATATAATTATATATAATTTATAAGCCCCTAAGCCTTAATTTATGTAGTTATTATGCAATAATTTTACTTATTATTTCGAACAATAAATTATGGCTCACAGTAAACAAAGATAATTCTATCTACTGTTAATATTTTATATTAATTTAACAAATTATTAACATCCAAGATCAACTTTGCAATTAAACATATCAAAGAATTTTAAAATTATCTAATATTAAATTCATTAAAATGTCTGTTACGTCATAAATGACGAAATGTAAAATAATTTTCAAACTTAAAATATAGTGTAATGTATTACTATTATTTCTTTGTTAAAAAAAATGAGTAAATAGGTATATTTAAAGACAATACTATAAGTTGACCAATTTTATTTATTGACTTATTTCCCACATGGAATATATTTTATTATATATATATTTTTTTTTATTGTACATAAAAACATCGGCTACTAGGCTATTAGTTATTGAACTACATTTTTGTTCTAATGATTTACATTTGGTTAAGGCTTAAATTAGGTTATATAATTTTATTTTTTTTAGTAATTATATTTTTATAAGTAGGTAGATAACATACGTCATATTTACTTATACGAAATTTCAAAGAATATTTCAAAAAAGGTTTTAAATGCAACTAATATTTAAATATGTAAGCACAGTGTTTTAACAAGGGAAATTCAAGTACCAAAAAAAAATATTCAATTATATTAGTATTCGTAGGTACATAAGCTTATTTTTCTAAATTTATAATTATTATTTAGAATAAGTTAATTTTTTACATTTTAAATAAATTATAAATACAATTTAGAATTTAAACATCAACAATTAAGATAATCATACCAAAAGTTAAATAATTAAAATGATTTGTGCACTTCCTGCAAGAAATAGTAAGTCATATAATTATATGAATTGTATAAAAATGTAAGTTCAACATTAAAAATATTATTATATTATTTTGTAATAACTCCATATTATTATTTTTATATTTTTGTTATATATAAAACCATAGCTTAAATATACAAGGTTATTTCACATAGCCTCTATTGTTATCAAACAAAAATAAAATGGCAGTGTAAGGATACTGCAGTCCATATCTTAAAGTATATAGTTGGGTACTATTACAATAACCTAGTATATTTAAGCCATGTATAAAACTATACAACATAAAAAATTTATGATTTAGTTAATGTTGATAACTTTTTAGTATACCTACCAATGCCACATTTTCTCTAATAAGCTGAGTCAGCGCAAAATTAAATGTTAAATAAATTACTGAAATTGAATTTGCCTATAAGTTTTCAAAGCAAATATTTTTATTAGTTTTTTATTTTCATTAAAAAAAATTATATTCTTTATATTATATTTAGAAAAAAGCCGGGCTGCTTTTCTGGGTGAAATAGAAATTCACTCCAAATTTTTTTTTCTTGTTTTATTTTCAGAAAAGGTACCTATTATTTATCTTGATAATTCAACTTTGATTAAAAAAAATTTAACTATCAATAAATATTAAATATGATTTCAAATTTCGTACATTGTCATAATCCAGCTTTACGACCACTACCAATGACTGTTAACATGACATATAAATGTTAATTTATCAAAATAGTAATTATTCAACAATAAAAGACAAACAAAAAACTTAAAAATTCCATTTAAGTTAAGAACCACTAACATTAATAACAATGGGAAAATTTTGGAATGTTAATATCTGACATATTATCATATAGTTTTCGGCGGGGCCGACACATATTAAGCATTTTTCAATAACACAGATAAGGTAAAAATAGTGCACCTAATACATGGAAAAAAATTCTTATATTTTTGGATGATTTTTTTTCAGGAAAAACCGATAAAACCGCCCATTAGTAGTATTCATCCTACTCCCACTATTACTTTTCACAATAAAACCTTTAGGGTTTTTCGGGGTTTTATTTGAAAAAAAAATTGAAAACCCGGGGTTTTTTCCAACCCTGGATTTTAAGAGCTTTAAATTCCAAAGCTTAACTTATAATCGTCTATCATTGTTCAATGTTAACTAGTTCTCAAATGTGTGTGATTACTGATTAGTTAAAATCTCTTTAAAAAATAAAGTAATATTGTTTCTTTAAAAAAAAAAAAAATCGAAAAAAATAATTATCGAGTTTTAGTTTCTGAAAAAAGGCTCTAAAAAAACTAAAATGAACGAGCTGTGACCTTTTTATAAAAAAAACTACACGTTTTACATAATATAATTCTCCCAGACAGCATTCTGTAATGATAATATTATAATATTATTAAAATAACTTTCTACTATTATTATTCGTGAATCGTGATTATAATGTTATAATAATAATTTTAAACAAAAAATTGCTGTCTGGGCTATGGTAGGTAAATCAATATCTTATTAAAATTCATTGAAAATATAAATGTTCATAACATATGAATATATGATTTTTGTTTTTTAGTAACTCATTATAGGGCTTTATAATATAATTAATATTATGTTATGCCTCAGGTGCCATAATTTGTAAACCCTGCACTGCTCTCCAGAACTTTATAAGCACTTAATAACACTTAATACTAAGGTTATAAATAAAATTCTAATATATTATACTATAGGTCCATAAAAACGTAATGCATGCATTTTGTATTGTTTTATATAGACGGGTCGTGGGTGAATGTAAAAATGTACTCACTTGTAAGTGTAAACACGTTTGTAACCTTTAATCTTAAGAATGTGTTTAGTTTCATTATTTCCTTTTTCGTCTAAATCCCAGCATACAATAATTGCATTTTGTACGGCAAACAATAATGCCAATTCTCGACCAATACCATGACCAGCACCAGTTATCTAGAAAAATTAATATGACGTATAGTTAACAATTTAGTGCAAATACCTATTAATTAGAAAATTGTATTTTATATTTATTTATGTAATCCAGTTATAAATAATAAAATATTAACATTAATAGGACTGTTAAATGTATTTTAAAATAAAAAATTGATTGATTTTTTTCATGATAAATATTTATCTATCATGATGTTTTTGCTAAATATCAATAATATAAAACCAGTTATTAAAACTATAATAATGAAGAGTGAAATTATAAGTAGGTAATTTATGTGGTGCCATAAAACGGTAAATACATGACCTACCTTATGGCAATATTATTATAATTCAATATGCGCTTGAAAGTACAGTGGTTTTGTAAGGTCTTTAAATAAATCTATTTCACTAGAAAGGATTGTTTGAATGACTGTATAATTTATATGTTAAGGTTTGTGAAATATTATAATATAAGACATCTTCAATAAAAGTATGCAAGTCTTGTGAAACACTGAAACTTTTTCTAAAAAAAAATAAGGATGTAACTGATATATTATGAAGTCATTCTGGTTTTATACTTTTATATTTTTTTATTTTTTTACAATTACACTCAATACCTGGTGGCTTGGTGGCTGGTTTCTACCTATACTAATTATCAAGTGTAAAAGCAATAAATTATAACATTAATTAGAACACGTGTGCATCATATTATGCATATCTTACTTAACAATATTATACTATTTATTAAACAACTTACTAATATAACTTCGTCTTTTAGTGATTTTTCTAATGGCGGTAAAAATGTTCGTATAATGGACTCAACGGTAGTATAAATGAATTTTAAAGCCAAAAGAATTAACTCGATGAGTAATAAGCCTGCATAAGCAACTGAATTTCCCATAGAATTCGACCTAAAAATAAATAAGCAATAAAGATTAATTATTTTCTAATATCAAACAGGGTAATCATCTAAATGTCTACACCCATTATTTTATAAAGTTTCTACTTTTTTGAAAATATTTTTTTTACATATTTGATGTCATTTCAAAACAACATTTCTGAAAAATAATTAAAATTTTACTATTTTTTATCGCTATAATTTTTTAAGTTTTTTATTTTTTGAATGAAACCCTAAATTTTTTATTTCATATTTCACAGCAGAATATTATTTTGAGTATTTAAACCCACAAAGATCAAATTACAGACAATTAGTTCGTTATATATAAATATTTTAAAAATTTGATGAGCAGAGTAGAGTGGTAAGGGAGGTACCCTGCAAAATGTTGTCCACTAATCTAAACTTTTAATACTTATAAGTTATAACTAATGAACTACTTCTCCGACATTTTATTTTTCATAAATTGAAATACTCCAAATAATATTCTGCTTCGGAATATGAAATAAAAGGTATCGTATCTTTCAAAAAAGTAAAAACTTAAAAATGAAAATGATGAAAAATAGACAAAAAATATTTTTTTTTCATAAATGTTGTTTATAATTAACATAAAATTATATAAAAAGAATATTTGCAAAAAAATGTATATATTTAAACTTTTTTAAATAATGGGTGCAGACACTTAAATGGATCTATTGGAATTCATGTAAGCTATACTAGGTTTTTTTATCTACCTATATCTCTTAAGAGGTGGATGAGTTGACTCTTTTTTATTTTCTGTCATGGTTATTGATAGCCTTGTAATTATAAGACCGTTTAAAATAAAAAAAATTACTTCATTCGAATGATACTCTTGCTCACCTGGAATAAAAAAAAATACACATTAATATCAATTATTATTATTTATATTTTTTTATATAATTATACAAACTGGTTGAGCCCAATATTATACCCAGAATATAGGGATTTTATTTTTGTAAATAAACATAAATGCTAATGTTTATTTATGCATAAGTATATAATTCAGTATCGATAACTTGAACCTTGATAACTCGAAACCTCGATAACATCATCACCTATAAATATTACTGTACTATGTTTTAAATGGGTTTCCGCCCATCAATATTTGAAATAATAAAAAATAACTTGAATTTTTTATACCCCTTGAAAGCTGAAGTATTTTTAAGATGTGTTAGAGGTAGATATATAACTCGAAAAATACATAAGTTGAATTTAATATTCATTCCCCTTGAAATTCGAGTTATCGAGACTCAACTGTAAATAATTATACCATGATAAATTTAAGTATTTAACTTATACTAAGTATCAATACACTAATTTATTACTAAAAACAATTTAGTGCTTAAGATATAATATAATATATAATTTTATCATAGGACATTTTTAGGCTTTTACTTTTTTCTAAATTACGAAGTGGATCGAATCGTTTTTATTTGTGAGCTTTTAGAGTTATGGTAATTATATGATGGGTGAAGTAGAAATAGTATACTACCTATATACTCTATAAGTACAGCCAGTGGCGCAACTACCACAAAATCTTAGGGGGGGACTATAGCCCCACTACAATATTATTCCAAAGGTTACCCCCACCCACCATCTTCATATTTAAATACCATTAAAATACCAACATTTACTTTAAATTATATTTATATGCGTCATAAAATAATTATTAATATGTTATTAGAGATTCATTTTTCTTTTATTGATGGCTGCAAATTGTTCTAAAATGATTCCAGGATCAATTTTTACATATTTTTCAATACTCAGTACTAAAGAGTAAAGCGATCTTGATCTAATGTAGAGATATTTATTCGCTTCCTGGCAGAAAATGCACGCTCGGATATTGTAGAAGAATTTAGCAATATATTAGCCATTTAAACCATCTTGTAGACATTTAGGAAAACTTTCTTGGTTAAATTTTCCTGAATGAGATTAAAATAAGTTGTTTTTTATTATTACAGAATGAATTTTTGAAGACAGCCATTTCATTTTTCCGTTCACATTTATCGAGAAACGTATTACCTACTGATGCTATTGGTGATTGAAAGCTTATCAATTTTCAGGCCGGCGGGGAATGGATCTGTAACGGGGAACTGGAAAAATAACATATTATTATAAATGATACGCAGTGACCCGTAACAGATTATCACTTTCAATCGCCAATTAACCAATGCGTACATAATACGAACGATAAAAATGTGTATCATAGATAAGGTAAAATATGTGTTTATGACTCTAGTATATTAGCCACGATTTATAGAAAGGTAGGCAACATAAAATAATTATAAACTTTAAAAGCTTTTCAAAATAATTAAAAAGAAATACAGTTGAATTATTAAATGTTTTTTAATATTTTAGGAATCAATTGAATAATTTATTTTGGGGGACTATTCCAATTTTTTTTTTTTTTTTTGGGAGGTGGCTAAGCCTAGTTGCGCTTAGGGGCCTTACAGCGCAATTATTATGATAGGTTATTATGGTGCCGCTTTACAACTATTTGTTTGAATTTCCAATACTTAAAAGTTAAAATACTTATAAATAAAAACTATTGGTTAAATATTAGATCAAAATCTTCAAAGTATGAAATTCAAATACTTTCTAAAAAATCATAACGATAAGATAATACGCAATTATATTTTGTAGCAACATTAAATATTAATGAAAAACTTGAAATTACATATTTTTTTTTTAACAAATTAACTGGTGTGATACGATAATTATTGTTTTTCGTTTATTACTTACTTTTATACTTTTTTATAATATTTTATATACCTACACCACAAATCAATATTCTTATTTCTTAATAATTATTACCTATATCATATACTCATATATTAATACAAGCGTATTGATGACTAAATAGTACCAATAGGTATTAATTAATAATTATTATGATAATATATAACGTTATAAGATAATTTTTTTGTAAGTTATTATTTTCTAAAAAAATCTTATGAAAGTGGAATTATATTTCAAATAATCATCATACAGCAAAGTATAAATTTTCTGTAGTGTCACTGATTATTGGGATGCACAATATGTCATATGCAACAAGATATTGATGTTTTACGTAAAATAAATCAACGTTTGTCAACATTATTTACATATTTTTGTAGATGTCTATGTGATTAAATCATACAATAATTACATTTTATCCATCGACTATTGTACAAATATAACCTGATGCATACATATATATTTTTTCTATTTTAGTATATAGTATATACACATAAATAACAGCTTAATATATGAATACATGTTAGCATAAATTATCAACATTTCAAAGTGATAAAATTTTTTTAAATTGATTATAAGTTTTGAATATATTACTCAATAGTAGGCAATATAAATTATACTAATTAGTAAATCATTTATAAGTTATTTTTCTTCCAATAGATATTTAAATATTTTAAAATGGCAATAATAATAATAACAACATATTGGTAGGCATCTACAATATGTATAATGTATGTAACAGGTTATAATATAACCTATTTATACGAGGCCTGCACACAATTTTGTAGTTAAAGTACATACCTATCTATTATAAAATAACTTAAAGGACCAGATTGAATTTATAGCTTATTTTGATACTAAAATCAAATATTTAGATACAATATGTCAGTATGTATATAGGATAGTTATAGCCTTATGCCCTTATAAATAGCCTACTTTTTCATTCATTATCTTATTCATTAAATGTTTAATCGTATATTATTTTTATGGGAGCTATTATAACGGCCGATACTTCAATATACATTAATATAGTAAATTATATCATCTCGGAATAGTTTTGTTTAATGAGATGATTTAACACTTAACTTAAATAAAAGATATTATTATTCATTAATAAATTGTTATTCTGCTGAGTAGAGAATAGCAGAATGAGCTGAGTACCAAATACCGGGATCGATATCCTGTTTGGATTTTTATTGTTTTGATTATTAAGTGATTGGATAATATATTATATCTGCTACAGGTATTTCAATATGATAGTATACCTACCAACTCATAATATTCATAACTAAACGATATTAATCGCAAAATAGAAATCTAATCAACATTTTTTGTAAGTGAATTAAAAAAATCAACACTTTATTTGATATATTTAAGATGGTTAAAGTATAATTCTTTTAAGATAAATGTAAACCATTAATAGATAATTCACTGAGCAAGACACCCAATGTACATAATATGAATAAAATCGTGACTTCTATTCATGTTGAAGGTTTGTTACGTAAATGCAAAATACCATTGAAATTGTTTTCATCATTTCACAAATGTTTTTATTAGAAACCTACTGATAAATTATAAATAAATAATATTGTTAAGTTTCTAGAAGTTCTACACATTATCATTTTCAATTGTTCGTTATATTTAAACATATATAATGGTTGATGGTAATAACTCCAATATAACATATTATTTTAAGAATATTTTATAAAGAATATATGATACATACATTTAAGTAAATAATTATCGTTCAAACACATTTTGCAAACTATAATTCCAATCCTTGTTTGATGGTAAAATATTCTTAGATGACCTATACTATTGTATTATAGGTACCTAAACCATATGTGTGTAGTATGTACATTGTACAGAGTGTACAGTAATTATATATGATACTCATTTTATTAGATACAAAATATATTAACCAAATTTGGTTATAAGTTTTTCACTTTGACCTAAAATATAATAACTGTTATTAATAATTCAATAATTGTTACAATTTGAAAACAGTGTCTGGACTGGTGGTTGGAGGACAAAATACGAGCAGGTATATGTATCGAATCAGAAAATGTAGAACAGTTAAGTGGAACACAAAATAAAAGTAACATTACATTCCTGCGAAACATTTGAGTTTATGTGTACAATTATCGGATATTTAGGACATTCCCAATTTCATTATTTTAATTAATTTTTAACTCTTACATTTTTTTTGTCAATGTGTATTTTAACTTCAAATGATCATAGTGTAATAATTAATAAGCAATATCTACTGCTGTACTTATGTCTAGTTCTAGCCGTAAACATTTTATTTAAAATAAAAATTACGTTAAAAACTTTACTAAAAAAAAAAAATTATAAAATGGAGGAGCTATAATCGATTAGCCAATGATATCAAATATTAATTAATAATTGCAATTTATAAATTTATAATATAACCAACATTTCAACCGAAATTAATTAATTTCAAAATTAAATATAGTACAATAATATACCATACAACTAACCGTACAATCATTAATTAATAACTAAAAATACATGAAATATAGCATTCGTTGGTATGTTCTATACAAATATAATCATGAGCATCTACTGTATATGATCGTGTGAAAGGCGAAATCAAAAGCTCTACACATATACCTATTACCTATACCTAAAGGTAAAAAATTCGGGTATGTCACTCTGTTGTATTGTAAATATCTAGTGTACTTCGTCACTGTAATCTGTAATGGAAATATTAAATTTATATTCAACGATATATTCATTGCGTGTGAAAAACAATTATTTTTTATAATTTATAACTTATAAGTTATCCGTAAATTTTTAATACCAATATACTGTATATGACGGTGTGAATAAATTTTTGACGGTATAAGAAGTTTAAAATTAGTCTAAATATTTTTTAAGTTTCAATGTGTGTAGTATAGAAAATTATAATTTAAGTAATAGTGGAACGTTAAAAGTTTTTACGATTAATATTTTTATAAAAATAATAAAATAACAAAAACTGTTTGAGTTAAATTATTATTATACGTTGAAATCCAAAGTCATCAAAATTTGAATTTCAAATGCTATGTAAAAGTATTTAAGTAGCTTATAGTTTTTACACTTAACTTCTTTTTTAATAGGAAAAACGTTCAAGCTTTGTTTTACAATACCTACAAACAACAATTTTACCATACGTAAATCAAAAAAAAATTTTGAAAAATCTATGAATGTCAGACAGAGCCAAAATATTTTGAAAAATAAATCATAAAAATATGCTATTTGTTAAAATAAATATTTTATATTAATTTCAAGTTTCTAAAATTATTCATTTTTGATTAAGGTAGGTATGTAGTATGTACAAAAAATAAAATCGATCTTGTCGAAAGCTGGTTTTGCGTAAACTATTCCACAATTTTCATTTCGATTTTTCAGATTGTTTTTAATAATAATATCCCCCCCCCCTCACAGTAAAAACTTGATCCAATTTTCTTCCAAAAAAACACCCTCAATATTGAAGTATTTTTTGATTAATAAGTGTCTCCAGATACACAAAAAATTAAAAAACACTACATTGACCATTATAAAACCACGTATACATTAATGATAATAATACTTATACGCTTCACTCAGAATTTAAATTTAAAAAGTTAAATAATTTTCTCTAATAAAATATGTGAAATATATGTATAACAAGCAAGTAAAATTAATTATACCAATTTTAAAATATTAAATGATTGTATTTTTTTTTTTAACTATTCAAGTAATTTTAATAAATAATAATGGTAAGACACGAAATGATATAAAATAAATGAAAGCCACACATTCTTAAATATATTATTATTTTTAAGATTTCACTTTCCTTAAAATTTACGTAGGAACTAGTTAGCAAAAGTAACGCCTTCCAACAACTACTATGCGGTATTCACAATATTAAAACCAGTAAAACTAGTATAAGATAATAAAGATAGTATACACTATATACATAATATAGAACCTATCGAAAAATATAATATTCTGTTTGGTTCATTTGTACCGGATTACCGTTGTTATTACAGCTGATTACAACCCATATGTTTCTCAAAATGTCCAAACTTGTTTATTGTTCATTGTTTAACTTATACAAATTTATACATTTTTTTAAGTAACTATTTTATTAAAAAATTTGAACATTCTCTTACAATGATTTATAATTGTTATTAAAACATGCTAATATAATGTAGGTACTACTATTAAATCATCATAAGCATTATTTAATATAGGTACATTAAGCTATAATTATAATGATTTATCTTATAAAATGTGAATGCTAAAAAATGATATAAAACTAGAAAAAAAATCAACTAGTTAGATAATGAAATATATAAAGTCAGGTGGGGTTCTTACGGGGCTAGTGCCTAATAGGGTTATAAGAAATACAATCTTTCTATTTTAAAGTTGATTTCATGAAGATTACGAAGTTTAATAGTAATCGAATGTTGTATAATGTTGGTTACACTTTAGCATATCAAACATAGCAGTTATCACTATCCAACAAAAAGCTAATCAGTTATTTACTCGTATTTTTTTAAGTCGACGATAATTCAACGCTCTAGTTCACCCGCCAAAATTGCTCGAAATAATTTCAAATTAGGTAAATAAATGTTAATTTATACTTATAATACTATTTAATTTATGAATTATGCCAATTGTATGATACGAATGAGTATTAGCCGATTATGCATTTCCCTCGTGTAAAGTTCCATACGGGGAATGTGCGACATGATTTATGGAGAAAGCACGACATGCCTTATTTTGTTAAATAGTTAAAAAGGTTTTATAAATATTATTTGTGACTAAAATATTTATGAGTTACAAATATTCATATTTAAATATGTAAATAGTTGACAATTAAACTTTGAATATGTGTGAACATTATATCAACCAAAACTTAAAAAACTAATATGTATTAGGTAACTATAAATTAAAATAAACTAATGGTCTGTCAAATCTTGAAAAATTAATTAAAATAATTGAATACTTTCAACGGAATTTCTTTGAAGATTTTTATTAGTTTATGGCACTTGCCCCGGCCAAGGAATATCTCGTCTATAACTGTATTAAAAGTGCCGATTTTGCACTTACCCCGGTAGCAGAGAAAGTCCGACACTTTTTTTTTTATAATTTTTTTCAACTAAAAATTTATCAAAACACTTTTTTGAATTCAAATTCGAATTTCTGATATGTTCATTAATGGATGATAAGAAACTATGTTCCACGTAAGAAGACAGTAAGATGGTATGTTCTATTAAACTGAGATTTTGCAAACCCACGTCGCTGTTACCCCCCCTGACCTAAATATATAATAACATTTTAAAATGTATACAGGCTACAAGATATATAATCATGAAATGTGTAATAACGTGTTATGATTCACTATTATTATTATAGTATTAAACAATTGAAAAATATCAAATCTTAGAAATCTGATTCCAGGGCGGATCCAGAGTTAGAAACTGTGGGTCAGCACATTTCAAGGGGCCACTTATTAAAACCAGATTAAAATCTATACTTGTGTACTAGGTATATAAAACAAAAAAAAAATCATTTACCTATATTGTATGTGTATTTATTCGAGGATCCAAGTGCCCAACTACCCAAGATGTGAAAAGAGGCCAATTTGATCAGCAAATATTAACTGTGGATCAGCGGACCTCCTGAACCCTCCCTAGATCTGCCCCTGTCTGATTCTAAACTTAGCTGAGCTCGATTTACAATAGTACCTACTAATTGAATAAGTGCATATCAAAACAATTATACAAATATGAAGTAGGGATACCTAAAAACAATTTTTTCAATATTACAATAAAATAATTATGGTGGGTAAATTGTTTTAAAATTCATAGGTCGAAATTTACTAAGAAGTTCTTAAAATCGCTTGAAAATTATTTTTTATCCATTTAATACTCATTAATTTTATCATCATTATTCGTATATTATTCTTACCTTATCGATAAATAATAATTAATTAACAATAAATAAAAATATTGCAAATATTTTATTTACTTAGGTACCAAAATGTTTAATATTAATATATTTTTGTATTTTATATACATTATTTTTAATAAACACGACCGTTTTAGTATGTAAAATTGCAGGAAAACACGCTTAAAAATACAAAATAGAGAATTATAGTATGAATAAATAAAATATCAATACTTGCATACAAATGTAGAACGTAGAAATGGCTTACAATTTAAAAATAAATAATTATGCTATACATAGCCATTAGTTGGAAACAAAAAATAGAATTGTACTAAACATTTCCTTAAACTATTTGACAAAAAAAAAGGAAAAAGGAAGGTATTGTGATTCATCCCTTCGTCATCATTGTGGGTGTCTTATGGGTAACATTAGATAATACTTAAAATTAAACAACATTTTTGGAACCAATTTAAGTGTTTACCTTAATTTTGAAAAATAAAGACACGTTTACATATAGAAATACATAATTTTATCACCCTCTTCATGGTTATATATTTTCATCTATATAGTTGCTATAATATATGTGGTATAACGTATACCTACTGCTTACTGGAATATATACAATATACCAACGGTGAGCAAGTTAATGAAAATAATTAACTCAAGTTAAGTTAAGTTAAGAGGACACAAGATCAATAAGTTAAAAGTTAACAGTTAACAAATTATAAATTTAACTCAGTTTAAAAATAAGTTAATCTATTTTTTTAAGTAGTATGTAAATCACATAAAGAGTGAATGTGTCTTTCTAGTTTCTAAATTGTAAATTATAAAAAACAATTTTATTGAACTTTTATCATAATGTACACTGTATACCCTTTTACTTTTCTATTATTTATTAATTTAAAGTATACTCATCTCAAATAAATAATTTAACAAATATATTTTTTTATATCGTATAGCAATTGAATGTCATAATCCGTGAAGATGAGTATATAACCTTCATGTGTAATAGTAATATTTACGTATAAACGAAAAATTTCAAAATGTTTTTAACTTGATGGATTTTTTTTAAATCAACTGAGAAAAGCTAAGATATTTCAACTGTAAATTAAACTAGTTAAGTTCATAAGTTAAATAAAAAAAAACTAACTAGTTAAGTTAAAAAGTTAAAAAAATTTTAATTTTTTTAACTAGTTAATGTTCACCTTTGCAGTATACGGGCATAATGTCATAGGTAATGATTATTTTATAGAAGATATGTTATACAATATATTACATTATTAAACCTCAAACTAACACATTATTGGAATTATTTTTCAAAAAACAATATTTATCACTACACAAATCAACAAATTGAACATTTATGCATATCCGCATTCAAGAATTCAATAACAGTCCTGTATAACCGTATAACCTTAACCACGAATTACAACCACGGTAGATTTCATAATACTACCGGACGCCGGTACGCCGGGTAACAGCAGATTCTGTAAAATCAATATTCCCGTCTCCCGCAGTACGAGTGCAGTCACGGTTGTTCTGCCTCTGCCTACACTCAAAAAACCAAGTATACGAATATTACATAGGTGATATACAACAGTTTAGACATTTCATATAGGTAAATTGTACGTATACTGATATTCAATAATCACGAGAAGCTCGAAAACGTGTGACCAGCGTCACATAATAGGTATAATATAAAATATAGCCACAAGTCACAACAATAATAATATTATATTGCACTTTTTTCTACCCACTGCATGCGATTTAATATAAGCGAGTGTTTACCTTTTACACACGTGATTCTTTATAGTGTATAGCAATTTTCCCTTCGACTCTTCAATATAGTTTTCGAAAGACGGTAGGTAACTACGACGAAAAACTATCTATTTAAAACAAAATTTGGATCACTTACCTACTTTATTTTGTTTTTGACCGGGGAGTCGTGCCAGCTGTAAATGGCGTATTCTTATTACGGAACTTTGGTTTGAATTTTCTGACAGAAATGACCGTTTATTTTCACGGTAGGTACAGCACACCACTACTGCACCTGCCTGCCGGGTACTGAAACTGCAGTTCACGCACGTGTGAACACACTGTCGCGGCGATACAATACGTACTGAGGACGTCTGAGGTCTGAAACACTTTCTTGCTCATTATCGTGCGGTCTCCCGTGACAACAACTTTCCACCTCTACGCCAATCGTTATAAACGTTATCCAGTTATCGTGTTATTATGTTCTGCGCTTTCCTTTTTTTCTTTTTTTCGCTACCGTGATTTCGCGAAAACAACAGTGCTATAGACAATAATTTTCAACGGTTTTTGAAAATAATATTGTGACAATGGACAAATATACGAAAATGCGTATAAAATACGCGGTTAGCTACCGAAAATATGGTATTTAGGTACCTACCTATAAGTGCGTGTGAACTGTGTTCATATGTAATATAGGTAGGTTGGTGCCTACTTTTCCAAAGTGGAAGTCATAGAATTCTATTATTTGATAACTTTGTAATTGCATACGTATATCATACCCACGGTTGCAATTCAAACAAGGATGAAGGAACTATCTTCAATAATTAACAGTAGATAATGATGTATAGTGAAAGTTAATAAAAAGTAATTTTACCTAGTGTACTTACTGGATACTAGTTTAAATTTCAAAGAAAGGTATATTGATAATAGATGACCACATTATTATTTTATTTCCTACTCTATTATATTCATATTTCATATAGGTAGTACTGGTAGTAGATACCCCCCAAACAGTGATCATTAAAAATTACTACCTATTGACTAGGCATATTGATGATAATATAATATTATGTTAATTACCCATATACATAATCTTTTAGTGACTTCACTTATATTTTTTCTCATAATATTATTATTATTTATTACGTTTATGTGTATAGTACCTATATGTAGTTTTGTGTAAAACAATTTTTGAATATATAAAATTGAATGTATTATTTTTAATTTTATATAATTAAGTATATCCATACATACTATGTACTTAATTATGTTTAGTAGTTAGAAACAATTTGAAAATCTTGTACTTATATAGACATATGATTTATAATTTTTATCTATAGTCTATACTATATATGTCTATATTTAATGCGTGATATTTGGAATCTTACCAACCACATAATTTAAGTAGACTGTAACAGCTACTGCCTACTGGCTACTAAAATCGTATATTACTATGAACTGGCTCAATATACTAACTTGTGAATTGTGACATAAGTAGACAGGCCGAATTATTATTTATACTGTAGGTACATAATATTACACAAATAAAACAAATATGTTTACTTTTAACAAATCAAATAATATACAGAAAAGTTTTGGTATATTAAACCCGTATATAATTATATTATTTGAATTAAATAGGAAAACATATGAAAAATAAAAAAAACAGAGAAGTCTCTTTGTACTGAAATTAATGTGTTTTATTGTAATTAAAAATAATTGCATACTAAAAAAAATTCAGATCAGAGACGGTCTTTGGGCCTATATCTCTAAGAATATTTTATTACCTATACATTTATTTATTATTTTTTTTTTTTTTCATTGAGCTTGAGCCCGGCAACTTATGACATTAGCTGTTGGTTTTTTTTTTTTTGTTTGTTTGTAGGTTGTTAGTAGGGGGAGGAACGGTTGAAAACAAGTTTTTCAATGTGTGGCAAGGATTCGTTGCTAAAAATCCCGGGTGTTCACCCATCCGGGAACTAGCAACGCCGGTCGTTACGTACACTCAGCAGTCAGTGCGTTTTCGCAGTTGAGTGTACGCACTACGTCACACCAAGCCATATTATACATTTATATTGCTATAAGTAATTTATTTTTCTATAAGTAATACGTAAGGTAACTAATTTTACCAAAAATAGAAACAAATCGCATAATATTAATTATTATTAGCTGTATTACCTAACTTATTGGTCAGTACCTAGCCACCTAGGTACTCAGTAATCTACCATGATAGGACGGTGTATATACCACGTCTCAACGTAGGAATAGCTTAAAATTAATATAAATATTTTGTGAATAATCACTAAAACGTCTAAAACCGATATTTTTAGTTTAAATGTCCAATTTTGTCAACATTTTAACGGGGAAATTTTGTATAACATTATCAAGACTTAGCGATTAAAATTAAAAATTAGATATATTTTCAACTATAAAATAATTTGAAAATGTCCATGATTTTTAAGAATTTCGACAAAATTTGACATTAAATGTATTATGATTTATGTCTTATGATTTTCGATATTTATTAATCATGGTAAGAATAATTTATGGAAATTATAATTGTATAAATTTACTGATTTATTTAGTATTTACTCAAACAAAAGTTTTATCATAATATATAAATCGAAAAAATCTTAACTTACTAAAATATTTTACATATCTATGCACATATAACGAGCCAAAATATTTTGAAAATTATATCACGGCTAGAAAATACTAGTGTTAATATTTTTTGAAAAATTCAAGTCTCTACAGTTATTCATTTTCAACTTAAAACAAAATCATCTAGTTGAAATCTGGCACTGAATAAAAATTTCCCTTTCCACTAATATATTTTTTGATTTTTTGATCATTTTGTAAAACCCGAGAATTTTTACTATTAAAAAAATGTTCAACCCCTCCCCTAAAAAAGTACCATCTAGATACAATTGTCTACCAGATTTCACCCTCAAAGTTGAGTTAAAGCAACTTTTACTGGTCCTAAAGTTGACGTCACAAAAAAAAATAAAAAAACACACATTGTAAAAACAATACATTCGTTGCTCTGCACAGAAATTAAAAAAAAAAAGAACATCCATTTTTTGATTTGACACATCAGATATTTATTACAGGTAAAGTACAATAAATTCAAGAAATATTTGCTAAACATTTGGCAACATTATCAGTCTAAAGTACTTCAAAAGTAACAAAAAAATGTACTTATAAATTGACAAACTAGGTATACATAAAATAATACTGATCACATATTTGTTAACATACATTGAAAAGTTCATTATAATGGCTCATTCATAAAGTTATAACATTAAAATCTACCTCAAAATATTTAAGTGCATAGTAAATGTGCAATTAAAAACTTTCATAATATACGGTCCTATTCCCATATTATTACTCTCGTCAAATCCCCAAACATTACCTATTTTAAAATCGTGCATGTACATTGAATATATTTACTCGACATATAATTATTAAATATAGGTAAATCATACGTTTATGTTTTCATTTTTTGCCATATTAGTTAATGTTTGGTAGTGTTGAAGTAGTATTATCATCTTCTGCTTCATCACCAGTTAGGTATTCCTCTACTCGGTCGTCCTAGAAATTAAATTAAAACAAAATTATAACCTTACATAATTCACTCGTGATAAACAGTAAGTACATTAAAATAGTATTCAAAATAAATTGTCTTTAGATGTCAACGCGATAATTTACTAAAATAGTTATTCTTATTCGTTATTTTAACAGAAAATGTAAATTTCGATATCTGTACATAATGATATTATTTATTTTTAGTTAGGATTATTATTGATGTCTTCGACCCTGATGTCATGACTCAAGAATCATGATGTACCTAATGTTTGTAATTTTTTAATTATAAGTTATTTATTATTATACAATGTACAAATTGCTCATACTGAATAGTATTAATTTGATAAACAACTACTTTATCCGATAAAAATCTTGCCTTTAAATCGAGAAAGTAAATTAACTGTACGCAATGAAAATATTACTTATTACTTAATTTTAATACAATACGTTAAATCATATTATGTTACTCACAGGTATTAATGATAATGTAACTTTGCTTGAAATTACTGCTTCGTGATCCTCAGTTTCTGAGGGAGTATTGAGTGGACCATCGCTTATTAAAACTTGAGAGTTCTTAGGAATCATACCAGGAATGAGTAGAGAAATGGGCTCTTCTATAGATGCTGTTTTACATTTAGAAGGTATTTTCTCTTTTTCAGTCGGAGTCCAACAATGACCACCACCAACACTTTCAGATGTTTCCATATTGACCACTTGAATGATTTTTTTTACGGAAATTTCGGAATCTGTAGTATTTTCATCGTATAGTTCGGAAGTGTTTAAAGATTTAATGCTTTTTGATTCCTCTGATGGTGTAGACTTTTTAGTAGTAATCGTATCATTTACGTTGTCATTGGATAACGTATTTGTCGGACTTTCCCCCTCATCAATATTTTCGTTTTTAAACTCCTAAAATATATGTCTTAGTTAAATTTATATTCGAAATCTTTGATAAAGTGTTAGGTAAAAAGCAATTTAATATTAATTATGATTACATAAAAGCGAAGAAAATTTTAACTGCGCGTAGGTATAGACACAATAAATAATAAATATAACTTGTGAACCGATCAATGGCACAAATAGGGGG
>NC_042494.1:43089245-43091905 GCF_005508785.2 Acyrthosiphon pisum | reverse complement strand
CCCCCCCCAAAAAAAAAAAAAAAAAAAAAATCACTCAAAGCCCCCTCAAAAAATAATAGTATACCATTCTTAAAATTATGTACCTATAAATAATAATTTAAAAAAAAATGTATTGGGGCTTGAGTCCCCCCCCCTAAACATTTTTCCTATTTGCGCCACTGGAACCGGTATAAAATTAATAACATAGAAATTAAAAGGTTAAAAATAAAAATAATAGATGATTAAATAGGTAATTTGAAATACAATTACTTTTTAAATACAATTTAAGATGTTAAAAAGCAAAGTTTAAGCATATATAAATATTAGTGCAACTTAAGTTCTTTATCCTAAGGGTACCTCGTTTTCAATTATTGTGGGAACATTTTCTTTTTCAACTATAGACGATAATATTTCTCGATTCACGTCTTCCAATAGAGACGAAAACGCGTTCACGACTAAGGGTAAAAAAAAATAAATATTTTGTTTATTGTTTTTAAAATCCAAATAATTCTACACCTATAATATGTTTTACTGTTATTTATTTAATTATATTTATCCTTTTAACATGTCGTGTTTTTACCTACTTATTTAATTCATAGAAATTAACAATGCAATTGTGCAGCGTTACATTTAAACGATCAATATTTATTTAACCAACTTCTGATTTCTATATTTAATATTCATCTATATGGGTACGACTAGCAAAAAATACTCGAAATTATTCTAAAATCTTAAATACATATATAAGTGGGTAAACTCCATAAATTATAAATTAAGAGGTGAAATTAGTGTAGTAGTAAGAAAACAAAATTGCCAATAATATTACTGAAAACATGCGCATCGAAATGTTTGTAAATCTTTCAAACCTTATTCCCATCCATCCCATTGCACTCAGACGCCAATATCATTTGCTTAACAATGCGTTCCATCGCAGCCTCTGTTTCTTCTAGCTTGCGACGGAGCGCATCTATTTCTAAATCCCCTACGTAAAACATAAGCTACAATCAAGAATTCATTGCAGTATTCCTATAGGTATTACTGAATCCAGTAAACCTATGATCTATAATTTAATTTAATATATTATAAAACAAATTGTGTCGTTAATTAATGATTATTAGTTAACAGTAGTATAGAATAAAGATTTTATTACAAGAATATAATGTTATATTTAAAAAAATCTTTTCAACTTACTCGTATCCTTTTCAATGAACCCTATGCAGCAATAAACAGAATAAAACGTTATATAACTTAAAAATTAATAAAATTGTTTACAAATATTAAAAATATTTATTAGTGTTTTACCTAATTTTGTAGGAAGATTCTGCGGCTGTAGCTTTGATTTACTATCTCTGCCATAAGGATAATGTGAAGAATATTTATCATCAATAGTATCTTCAACGTCGTCTTTTTTTGATAACAACTATTACAAATATTTTAAATTTTATAAATAAATAAAAAATAAATACCTGGTTGAATAAACGTTAATTAGCTTTTACGAGTTCTTAAACTAAAATTACCATTGGTTTATCAATTAAATTTGAATGAACCATATGAAATTTAACGAAATTGTTGTACAACCTGTCCTTAGTATACAAATAATATATACAATGTACATTACCTATACATGAATAATATCGTGATTTTATACCTTCATCATAGTATACACAAAAAAAAGAAGTATTCCAATTGTATACATTGGCATTAGTATATTCATGGCACCACCACCATCTCCTCCAGCGATTTTATTACTGGTGCCGCCCATACCGCCCATTGTCGGTCTTGATCCTGGAATTGGTGGCTAACAAACGCAAGAAATTAAATATTACAAAGACGTTTACACAGAACCAAAGTTTACTAACAATTAGATATGATTCATATCATATGAATATATATTTAAGGTAAAAAGGGGTTTAGGGGCTATGGGGTTAAATTTTGCATCCACATAGCATTACGACGGACAACTTTTTGGAGGAGCTATAGTCTTTGTTATAAATAATTCCAGCAAAATATAATCAAGGGGAGTCCACACTACCGTTTCTTAAAGCAAAGTAGAGCTAATAATTCTATAATAATTTTGAATACATAATTGTATTTATTATTATTTGTTTTCAGAATCATTCGATTCAGAATAAAAAAAAAATTTTTTCCATTGAAATATTTATATAAGTACCTATACGAGATTTTTAGATTCTGAGTGGAATGATGAATGCATTGATTTTACAATGATGTGTGTTTTTTTTTTTATTTTATTTTTTTTCATTTTTTTTTGTGTCTGTCATCACCTTCTAGGACAGTAAAAGTGCTTGGATTTTCTTCAACAGTACCTTTTATGATAGGAAAGTGAATCTAGTTGGTACTTTGGGGGGTCAAAAGTAAAATTTTTCCAATAGTTTTCAAAAACGCTGTGAAAAACAAAAGAAAAATTAAGGAAAAACGGGAATTTTTACGCAAAATCTGTTTTCGAGAAAATTGATTTTGGTTTTTGGTGTAACTTTAAAACGAAAGACTGTAGATACATGAAATTTTCACTGGTTGTTTATATTTCTATTTTCTATACATGATAAAATTTTCAAAACATTTTGATTTGTTTTGAGCTGTTAACAGACAATTTCAGATTCCAATTTAATTAATTTTTATTTACATATGAATGTCAATAAAACTTTATTTGTTGAGTAAAAATA
>NC_042494.1:43039926-43088710 GCF_005508785.2 Acyrthosiphon pisum | reverse complement strand
TAATACAAGGCTCCTGATATATTGCTACAATATCAGTTGAAAAATATTAAAAATACATAGGCACAATTTTTTTTTATAAGCATTTGAAGTTAAAATTTTGACAAAATTTATCAAATTTAAAATTGAATAATTATTTTGTAGTTAAAAAATTATAAAATGTTCAACTTTTATATCTAAGGATTGAAAATTTAAAACAAGATTCCACGTAAATATTTAACTCTGTTACCAAAAATTCTAAGAAATACATAAGCAAAGTTTATTTTTATAGTCATTTTAAGTTCAAATTTGGACGAAATTACATATTAAAAAACCTAGAATAACTATTTTAATTATTTTGTTGTGATCGTATAATACTATTCGTGGGTACTTGAAACTTCTAAAGTATACTATTATATACCTATGATAGTATCACGGTTTGTTGTTGATGTATAACGCGTTATAAGTACCTACCTAATAGATATTATGATATGATTAATTTGGAATTTATTATAGGTACCTATTATAGGTCAATTTTTTTTTTAATACCATAGATAAGTATATATAATATGTCTAATACATAGACTGATATACCGTCTCTGCTCAGAATCGTTTTTCTTATACAGTGATATTATATCATTGAATTCAAATTTAATACTATCCATTATACAGTGACCCACTTATAACCTACTGTACAGCAGAGCGACATCCACTTACCCACTTTTTTTTTTATAAATTAACAAATCAAAAATGTGGCTCGAAGTATCCAACATTGACTTAAATACCAAATAAAATATGAATTCAAAATTATTATGTTAAACTCAAGTCGGTAAACGGAACTCATTTATGTCAGATTTACCTACAGCATTTCGCACTGAAATAATTTTGATTTTAGGCGTAATATTACACGCGCATGTGAGTACGTAGGTACTAGGTAGCTCTTCTCGCTTGCCCCTTTCATTTTATAACATATAATAGGGTATGGTGAAGCTGCTTTTAACTTTTATATTTAATTTTATTTCCCCAAAAATGTATTTTCGCAAAAATCCTTTAACTAAGCACATTAAAATTACTAAGTACATTACAAATGTAAATGGCATTAATACATTAATTATTATTTTATATACATTTTAATTTAAAATATTTTGTTAAATATTAAAAAAAAAATCTAGATAACAAGAACAAAAATACATAAACATGGCTTGAATCCAAAACCAAAATAACAAATAATAAAAAAAATTGGCGAGTTTTGTATTAAAGTTAAATTTAAAACTAAAGAAGAAATTTAAATGGTCAAGTTCATCTATACTGTGTCAAAAATGTTTACTTTGAAACTGTGAGGAGTTGGACTACTATGTCTAGGTCCAATATGAGGTTGGGGAATTGCTCGTCCTTTTTCCATTAATGCTGGATGCATTGTTGCTTTGGAGGCCCTTAAGTGAACAGGAGTTCTTTCTTGCGGAATATTATCTAAAAAAAGGTACACAAATCATATTTTTGAAATATAAATCAATGAAAATAATAACTTTTGTTTTACTTCAGACATATGAATAAATTACAATAAAAATATTGATTAACTAGTTTTACGTATCTATTAATGTGAAAAACATAACAATTATTATACAAGCATAACTATAGGCTATAGCATAACATAAGCTATAGTACTCATTTATTAATTAAATCTTTATAATTATGATTCAACATTAAAATTATTATTTATTACTTTGTTAGTATTATAGTTTGTTAAAATCAAATTGGATTAAGAAAAAAACACAAATTTATGGTTTCGAGCGGCTTAAATATACTTAAGATTATGTCTGTTGTGGTTACGAAAAATTAATATAGGTATAAATGATAATAAAAACATTTTACATTTTTCTTGTCTATTGATTCTTTTACATTTTTAACTAAACCCTTCACTAATGTTTATTTAATAACATGTTGTAAGTAAAAAAGAAAAAAGTTATACAGAGAACTAGAGGAGCAGATTAAAAATAACTATGAATGAATTCTTTTATTTTTAAATTGTATAGCCTATAATTGTTGTTTTACAATATAAATTACAAAATAAAATTAGTTCTATAGTCCAAAAAAAGTTGTACAACTAACTGCAGTATAAAATATAAAAATATAATTTTGATTCTGTAGAAGGTTAGTAAGTTGTAGCCTTGTAGGTTTACCTAGATTTATGCAATTGATCTATAAGATAAAGTTCAACCTTTGATAGTTAATATTAGCTAGAGTTTACGGGTTTTTTGGTATTTACCATCTTATATCGATATACCGGTTATTGCTCAAATCTCGCTTGAATGGTATACCGTGATACCAAAGAACCGACATACCGTTCATAATATTATGACGTTTAGTATACTGTAAAGATCGGCGCATTGCCGGTATTTCGGTACACCGTATACCAGTTTTAATATCACATTGCCGGCATTATTATATATTTATTTCAATTCAATCAACTCCGTCAACAATGTCGGTACTTATAAGTATTGCTGTTTTCCTGTATGTGTCGGTATAACGGTTTTTTTTCGGTATGGAGGGTATATCCACCGTTCCATACCAGTATCGATTATAATACCGCAATACCGGTATCTGATTTCAATACCGTCAACCCTATATTTAATATATTTACAATTAAAGAGTTTAATAAGAATGGCATACAAATATTTTTCTTAAACAGTTATTGTATGCATGACTAGCTATATTAAATTTACAATAAAAATATATGTCCAATCAATTGTTAAACTATTTTAGTGGTGTCAAATTATTATTTTTAAGTAGTTTTCGTACTCGCATGTTGTCTCCGTCCTACCAACTCAATATCTAAGGCCCCACGTAAGTTTTTATATTTAAATTTTAAAGCATTTTACGTGGAGTCTTAAATCTTACCTTTAAATATGATAGATAATACATCAATAAATTCACTCTAATATTAAAATTAACAGAGTTAAATGAATTATTCTGAACAAAGTTTTTTTATGTTTTGCGTTTGTAAGACGGAGCCAAAGATAGGTATGTATAATTGTTAATTATTATCCATACCCATGGACAAAGAAAATACTTTATTTAATAGCCGGAATATTAAATAGGTATAATGATTACTAATTAGTTGATAAGCTTTTTAAAAATACACTCAAGTTATGATTAAATTGTAATGTGAAAGTAATAATGATAATTCCTTACTCATTAAAGAATCGCTTTCTTTAAGTCTATGTGTAACCCCCAAGCTTGTCAAGGAAACTCCATAATGATATTTTAGGCATAGAGATCCATTCAAAGATCTAATTTCGTCGATTAAATGTTTATTGTGCGAAATTTTGCCAACCTTATTTTCATTGATTAAATCAGTTATATTGATAGCACATGTGTTGAAAATATCGTGACGACATTTTTCCAATTTTGTTTTTCTGTCCGTTGTATCAATTACACGATCACATATATCCATTACTATTTTAACTATATTCACGTCCGTACTGGACAGCACATTGCAACAGCCTACTCCGTGAACGTAAATTATAATATCAAAACTACATATAATATTATTTTAATAAATTATTAACTCACCTGTGTGAGTCTGAGGTGCAAATGATCCTTTTAGCATTGGATAAAATAAAGATGGCCATAGAATGGCGAAACATCCTGCTACAACAGCCAGAATGCAGATTGTTTTGCTTTGACTTATCTCTGTCGCCATGTCTGTCAATGTTATTATCTTCAATTTTCCTAAAACCTAAAGTTGAAGGTCAATGGTATCAGTTTTAAGAAAGTTTCAAAATATATTATTATTTATTAATATCAATAATATGAGTGTCAGTTCAGAACCATGACGTGCAGTTACAGTGTTTTCCTTTTAATAAAGTATATTTAATAAATATTTTTTATGTTTATAACTTTTGTGTTAAATATCAGAGGGTAATAACTATACCTATAGAGCTATAGATGTTATTGGACTCGTAGCCATATCTTAAGCCTTAAGCCAACATATTAAATCAGTTATAACTTCTAATCTAATAAAGTAATAAATTATATCAAATATTTTTCATTGTACACAAACTTGAAGATCTCGTATGAATAATCCATAATCAATATTAAAACGTAAAAATCGTAAGTTTCCAGTGCAATTTCCATGAAATAACGGTGTTTAAGACAATTATTTAAAAATAATTAATTAAAATTTGGTTTATTTTAATCAATACAAGAAGGCTGATTTATATATTCCACAGGGCTAGAAATTGTTTCAGTTTTGAGAATGGTTTTTGAAATGCTTAGGTTTCGATTTCGATTTTTTTTCTGTTTTGGTTAGGAGTTTGTGAATTGTTTTTTTAAATTCCTAGATTTCAATTAGGTACAATTTTTTAACCCTGGTTTGAAATTTTTTAGCTTTAGTTGTGGTGATGGTGTTGAAATAAAAAAAAGATTCAATACCTGTATACCGATGTCATTTAAATAATATTATTTTGAAATTTTTATTTGAAACGGTTTTTTTTACATATTTCTTAACTTTTATTGCATATTTTAAAATGTATTTTGAATATTTTATAAAATCAATGTGACAATGTCATGTATATTCAGTGCTTGAATTGGAAAAAAAATAGAAGGGGGATGCAAAAGTATAAAAAATATGTCTGTCCCCGAACATTTAAATGTCTTATTGTTGAGTGATACCCCCCCCCCCCCCAGTTATAATGATATTTTACATCATACAGAAATATTCCTTTTTATTTAAAAATTAAAATACATAATAATAATTGTTATTTGTTTTATAAATTTAAATATGCCTATAAATTGTTATATAAATGATCTATGTCATGTTCGTCTCATTTTGGACATCTTGCTTCTTCTGCATTTCTTTTACCCTTTTAAATCCAACTTTTTACATAGTGGTCTGGTTTAACCAATCGAACAGGTCCAACACAACTAATAAACACTAATGATGCTATGTGTTCAGAAGTTAGTACGTTTCTTTTAGGAATAAGTCACCAGCCAATAGCCATAATGCCATATATTAATGAATAATAATATAAAATATATAACCACTATAATGCAAATATGTATAAAACACACTGCATGTCTACACCGAGAATCGAGATACTAACAAGAAATTCGTTAATTTATACCGATACACAAAAATAATTACACCGTTATCTTTTAGTTTATACCGGTATACAAATCGGTGTATACCGGTATAACAAGAAATTTTTAGCCTTTTAGGTACAAAATAATAAACAATATATTTGGTAATTAAAGAACTATAAATATTATCATAATATTACATGATAAAAGTTGTGATAAGTTGTGACATGCAAAAGAAAATTAGGTGATTACGCATTTATACCGGTACAACTGTTTTGACCCAGCTCGTGAGGTGGGTCGGAAAAATTATACCGGTATAACAAATATTTTAAACCAGATTGCAAACAAATTTCTTTATTTTATACCGGTATTTATTTTGAGGGGAAATTCATACCGGTATGGACCAACGAATTTCTGGTAAGTTATCGTCGATTGATGAAAATCGCCGAGAAAATAGACTGATTATTAGTGCATTATAGTGCGTAAATACCTACATATAAATGTAAATTACAAATAGGTACTCATCATCCGAAC
Organism: Acyrthosiphon pisum; assembly: GCF_005508785.2. Classification (NCBI taxonomy): domain Eukaryota; kingdom Metazoa; phylum Arthropoda; class Insecta; order Hemiptera; family Aphididae; genus Acyrthosiphon; species Acyrthosiphon pisum. The sequence goes on along the minus strand of NC_042494.1, from coordinate 43,083,118 downwards.
ATCACTGAATGGTCATGCCACACCCCGGAAATATACATGACAGGATACTGGACTCCGTCACCCATTCCTTCTTAAATTGTTTTAATGTATATTTTCTTTAAGAAACCCGCAAGTTATCAGTTATAACTTATAAGTTAAGTCTTATACAAACGTTCGACAGATAGCAAATTTTCTTTCACTATAGTTTCGATTGTGTGCTGTTAATTTTGATATTAGAGTGGATTGACAAATTATCAAAGTTTTAGGTAAGAACATTATCTATACCTAAGTGTGCCGGGTTTTTCATTTGATATTTTAATTTTTGAGCGAGATATGAATATTTTTAATTTGTAATATTTTACATACCCATATCTTGCTTGAAAATTAAAATATCAAAAAGCACCGACGCTTAAGCACAGATAATGTTCTTACTAAAAAGTTTGATAATATATCAATTCACTCTGATATCAAAATTAACAGCACAGTTAAAACTATAGTGAACAACAATTTGCTATGTCGTACGTTCGTAATACGAAGACAACAAACGCATGGGTGCTCAATAGTCTAGGATGCCCATTATACTTAAAATATTCTTGCCTCTTGATGATATTTTTTCCTAAAAATTACACAAATCATATAATGGGTTTTTAATTTTATTTTCCGGTTCACCAGAAGTATACAAAATAGAGTCGTGGATGTGTTAAAAGTGTAATTATAGTTTTATTTGGCAATTACTCGTTCAAATTTAAATTTAGAAGCATCGACATTTTCAAAAAAAAATAATTCTCAGTAAAAACGACAATTCTTATTTAAGCATACTTAAAAATTAAGTTATTTTTAATTAAAAATTAAAAATCAGTATTTAAATCTATTATGCTGCTTTCTGTTGAGATTAATTTGTTATTTTTACTTTACTTTTTAGTAAAGTAAAAAGAGTCTTAATAACAGCACTCCTGCACTCCTGCCTACGGGCAAATGTAAAATATGTCCTTTGCATCTTTTCCCCACCAGCATCGGCGTATTCCCGATGTATATAAATACAATTAGTTACGGTTTACGACTATTAGACTATTGTCTATATTATATAAAATATTATATAACCAATTAAAACTATTAAGCCAGGTAGTGGTGTAGACAAGTGAGGGAGGTGAGGGGACAGATCACTTCCCATTGACTTTGGAGTGGATAATCTTCCATACCGTGTTTGATGTGAATTTTAAATCAATTCAAATAGTATTCATTGTTCCTTATTGTTAAATATTTTATTACCTAACTAAAAAGTTTTAAGAGGGTGGGGGATTTTCCAATTTCCCCCTCCCATTTAGCAATGACGTTTTCTTTTTATGATCCCCCCCTTTTCAGAAATCATGTCAATGCCACTGAAGCCAGATTTAATTGTATTATATTACTAAGTACTGGTTGTTCTTGTCACTAGCTTTAAATGGGATTGAAATGAGCGGAGGTTCAAATAGTTAACTTCATAATATAAAACCATCTTAAACATATATATTTACCAAGCTATTGCACTAAGCCAGTAAGTGGTACCTAAACCACTAAATATTATTAATCAAAGTTAATAGTTACTACTCGTATAATACGATGATACGATATTTATAACATAATTAGATAGGTACCTAAATAATACGTACTCAAAGGACGAATGATTGCAATTTTTTTTAAATAATTAATAAATAGGTACGTACCAACATTTGTAAAATTTGTTTCATCATTTATTGAAATGGGTCTATATTTTTTATGGAGAATCAAACAATATATTAATTTTTTTATCAAAAGCCCCCTCCGTCACATTAAACAATAAAATAGCCCCCACAAAAAAATTATGTTTCAAAAGGTATAATTTAAATAAATTATTTAAAAAAAAAAAAACACGTCAAATACCTTCAATACGTATTGATCCTAATAATATATTGTTTCTTTATAATAAATTGTAATGACTGTAAAGACCGGATCCCATGTAATTGCATCACAGTAATTGCACATTTTTTTTTTATTTTAGCTACACAAAAATCCGGTCTTTAGTTATGAGTATTTAAAGTTATAGATACCTAATTAAAATAAATTCAGTATTCTAGTTGTGTTTAATGTGCATTACTGTGAAATTTATACGTATAGGTCTAATAATAAAAAATCTATATTTTGTTTGTCAAGACTCGGGATTGAGGTAAATGTGCGTTTAAAAATCCTTAAATCTATAATATTAAATTTAAATTTAGTTATTATCATATACACGCAATTTGCAGGTATGCTCAGCACTCTTATAATTTTATAGGTAGTTAGTTTTTATTTTATTTTAATAAAAATAAATTATTAAATATTTGATTATGTGATTATTGAATATTGGTATGTTGGGAGGGGGGGAAGGGCGAAGTTGTTCAATGAGTAAATCATTATCATAAGACTCACTGAAAAACTAGAGGGCTTTACTGTTTCAGCACAACAAATTATAATGAAATTGACATTTCGTCCCAGCTTACATACTGACACAAAAGTTAAATTATATAGTAATATATTGAATGTACTATATAGTATACCTAAAATTATACTAATGTAGTCACGGGTTGGGGTGTATGTGTGTGTGAGAAGGACTAAAGGATTGCTCCCTCCTCCCTCAGCCCCACTGATCTTAATCATTGTAAAATTCGTGCTTATGAATACCTAGTTCGGTACAGGTCACAAATGTACTATGTACAGGTAGTTATTAAACATTGATTTCATAATATTATGAAAATATATTAAGTACCTAATATCCAATATATATTACTACAATACTACCTATTGTAATTCAAAAATGTTTATTAGCAATCGATATCTCACTTTAAGTTAAAACTATAGGCGCTTAGCGGCCATATAATTATTTCTATCACCCAGTTAAAAATATTTAAATATATCTAACACATCTATATTTTTGCGACGCACATCCGATCGTGCACTGTTTTTTAAGTTTAACGCAGTGGGTGGTCATTGCGGGGAACAGTCCACCAAGTATTAAATACCTAGCAATAAAAGATGTAATTATGTGAGTGTCACATAACAACCTATCGTTCGAATAAGTTTTAAAAGAAACGACAATTTATTATAATACTCACGGAATATTATGCCGAACTTCGTCAACCAATTTTCGGCATTTTAACGCGATCGTGCAACCACACAGATGTGAAATTTAAAGAAAATCCTATAAATAATATTAGGACTGTGGCTGAGCAATCGGAGGGATAAAAACAAAATTAGGAATTATTAGTGCGCGGGCGCAGGAGGATCTCCAACCAAGGAATCGACCGATTTCTTTTTATGTGTTACCAACGTAACATGTTAAAAATAAAGTTTAATACGTCATGAAATGATTCAATTTCTTGTCATTGATATTTTACTTTATATGAGTAAATTTGTTGCATTTGACAAATTTTTTTTCGTTCAGTTGATCGCCAACAAAATATATGTAATATTATATTTTAAAGATGGGAATAACACCAGATGTGTAATTTTTTTAAACCAGTGTGGCCAACAAAGGGGATATTTGGAATTATGGACCAGTGTAGACCACTTACGTTGACATAAATGTCCGTGCCAGTGAAATTGCTAATTAATAATTTGCCAAAAGCCAAAACTATCCACTTAACAACACTGAACTACATACACATCGGAGATTGGACGTTTGAACGCTTAAACCGTTCGGTATCCCACAAGAGAGTAGTAATTAATTTTTGGTATTTTGTTCGGAATTGATCGATTCATTCCATTACAAACAATCATTGATACTGGTGTTTACCATCAGTACATGAAAGATGCAAATCAAGGATCCAGAACGTTTCAAAACCTGGCTGACAGCCGTCCTGGGACCAATATGCGAAGCTGATCCCGCAGCACTGGCCAAATATATATTTGCATTATTGAAACGTGATCGGCCGATAAATGAACTTCAGAAGTTTCTTCAGTCACAACTAGAAGAGTTCTTGAATAACGACACTGAAGGATTTACTGTTTTACTAGTTGAAACGTTGCGAAACGAGTCTTACTTGATCGATGATCCGGTCGATGTTAAATGTGAAATTGCGGTCACTTCGTCCGGAGAAAAATCTGATACAGGTGAGAAGCCGATTATTGACAAACCTATTGTTAGGGATGATGAAAAACCTAGGTCTAGATCACGTTCCCTTGTGTTATCGAGATCACCGAGGACTAAAGATGTCAAGTTCACCAGATCTAAACGGTATCGTAGGGATGATCATACCAGTGATGAAGACGAAGAAAGAGAATCATATCGTAAGTATCGTTACCACGGTCGGTCGTGGTCACCAAGACGATCAAAATCTCCAAAATTCAAACGCAGGTTTAGGTCTCCAAAAAACCGGTCCCGGTCTCAGTCTGGATCACCTGTTAAAAAACCCAAAGAAGATATATTCGCTGAATTCAAAAAATCTGAAGGTATTGAAAAGAAGACATTGGGTCGATGTGTTGATTTTGATGAAAAAGGGTACTGTATGAAAGGCGATTTATGTGTTTATGATCATGGAAAAGATCCAGTAGTCTTGGCTACGGGTAATGGTGTCTTAAGTTTCCAAAATGCTGGGGCATCTTTTACAAACCCATTGACTCCCACATTTCCAGTACCTATTGTTCAAAATGTACCAGTGCCTGTACCAGTACAACCTTATCCGCCAGCCCAAAATCAGCGAATGTACTATCCTAGTACAGAAGGATCTTATTGGGTTCGAGGAAGTGGGGATCAAAAGTTTTCCAAACAAAAACGTGAATTAGTTAGTGTACCTACTGGTGAAATCCAAAATCGTTTTAAAAGAAAGACCTTTAAAAAAGAAGAAAATAATTCCAATAACAATAAAAAGCCAAAGTTTGACTATAGACGTTTAGGTCCTAAAGTATCCTCCAATGAAGTACAATTGAAAAATGTTCCAGAAAATTTAAATAATATAAGTAGCTTGAATAATAGTTTTATGAAGTTTGGAAAAATCACCAACATTCAAACAAGTAGTGAAAATAAAGAAGCCACAATTACATTTTCTGCTTCTCATGAAGCACAAAAAGCGTATCAAAATATAGAAACTGTTTTTGGTACTTTACCAATTACAGCTAATTGGTTTTCTGATAATTCAACAGAAGTAAAGCCTGTTGAAGACAAAATTACTTCACCACCACAAAAACCTAAAACTCTATCTTTAGATAATAGAATTACTGGTCAAACAAGATTAACAAATGAAAAAGAAGCTGAAGTCATCAAATCATCATTGCTTAAAAAACAAGAAGAAGCTAAAAAACTAGCTCAAGATTTTTCTGCTGCCATCACCAAGCGTAAACAAGAACTGTTGGACAAACAGCTAGAACAATTAAATAAACTAATAGAAGCTGCCCCTAATGTTAAAGGCGAACAAAAACAAATGTTAATGTCTACTATCATTCAACTTAAAACTAATATTGAAAATATTCAAGCTGACCTAGCGTCTGCAGTAAAAAGACCAATTATATCTCAATCTAATGTCAAAGTTAAAAATAGCCTACCACCAAAAACACCTACTAAAGAGGATAAATTATTGGAAGCCAAACAAGAAGCGTTGAAGAACTTGTTGTTAACTGACTTAGATTTATTCATTAAACAACAACAAGGACATAGCGATGAAAAAGAAATACTAGATTTGAAGAAAAATGTTATTATTTTGAGAAATAAATTAAAAAGTCTAGGAATTACACCGGCATCTGGGGCTGCTAAAACTGCTTATCAAATGAAAGAAAAATTGGCTATTGCAAACAAATTACTGGAAGCTAAAAATAAAGTCCGTGAAACAAAAACTACCAGCATCTCAGTTGACCATCGACCAACTCAATTATTAGTGTCTGGGTATGAAGTAGATGATGAAGATCAAGTTGTTACACATTTTTTACAGTTTGGTAATATTATTGAATATATATCTGATACTATAATTCCTGCATTAGTAATAAAATATGAAATAAGAAAAGACGCAGAAACCGCACAGATCAAGGGTAAGCTCTTTCAAGACAGAAGGTTATCAGTAACGTGGTACAATTCACAACATGACTTCGTTGATACTTCCAATACAAAAGCCGGACCATGCATGGGCGCCCGATTGGAAGATAATTCCTCTGCCAAACATTTTGAAGACAAGGAGTAATTATTATTATTATTGTTTGTTTTTTTAAAAATGTGTGATCTATATACCTAAATGATGTATATAATAAATATTATTATGGTAAAAATTAATATGTTAATCATATTGTCCCATTGTTAGTGATATATTTCCTTGATGTATCTATTTAGATTATTTGATAATCACCCATTAAGGGGATGTCTGCACTTGATGATAAATTGTGCATTTAATTCTTAAAATTAGATCTTAAGCAAATTGGGATAAAACAAATCTGTATTAATGTTAGTAGATTTTACATTTTAATTGTTTAACTTGAAATTAGTAAGTTTAATAATATTGTTCATTATTTTAACACCATAAAAGATAAATTACAAACCGTTTCCACAATTCAAAATTTTCTTTTTATTATATTATATTATATGTTATTATATAAGTTATTAAAAAAATATTCATTTTTTTATTAATTTGATCATTTTCCTGTTGATAATTAATACATTGTACACTTAATTTAGAGAATAATTGCAAACATTTTTAAAATTTTAAATATGAGACTGAATTATTTCTTTAGTCATTTGTAATCATTGTTAACATTTCTAATTGTTCTCATAATTATGAAATAAATGTATTTAAATAACATTTGGATGTTTAAATATTTATTTTCTTCAAAATTAGTAAAATCACTAATTAAAATGAGTAGAATTGCAAATTAAAATTCACTATGCGTTTAGAAAAAAGGGACAAAATCTTTAAACAGCTGTATTTGAGCAGAACATAAACTAACCTTACTTGACAAGATACAATTGTGTTTTGAGGTTTGTATTTAATTTGAAACCAATAATCATGAGTCATGACATTTGAGTTTTTAATTTTTACTTAAGTCGTAAAAAAACGTTATAATCAATAGATAGTCGCATGAAACTTTTTGATTACTTATTTAGAAAATATAACACGTGAGATTAATGTATATGTTAATTCAAAATCTGAAATATAGTAAAATTATATTAAGTATAATATGAAATAAAATAAAAATTTAATTCACCTGACATTAATTAAAACAAAATATTTCATTATTGTTATTAAATGGACAAGAGAACAATACTTAGTGAAATATATTATAGACAATATGGAGGAAAAACTATAAAATATAAATTAATTAGGTAATGTTTTAATAAGTTAAGAATACGTTTTATTTTTACTTATTATTTATAAGAAATCAACATATTTTGTTAAATCATTACATGAAGTAATGATAAGAAGCATGTCTTACAAACAAGCATTTTGCTTATGATTCAGTTAGAACAAAAGCACATTTTAAGTTTTAACTTAATTTTTAATTACTAACTCTGATAATCAAAATGTATTTGTTAAAACTATAAAAACTTAGTTAATTTTTTTTAATTTAAAAATATATAACCAATGTGTTATACAAATGTATTGAAACAATACTGTTTGAATTTTATTTTTTGTAAAGGAATTGTGATGGAAATGTTGGACGACTCCTTACACATTTCAGAAAAAATAGAATGCGGAACAATAATACAACATTAATAATGATAATAATTATATATTTTTACAACAGTATATAATATTATACAACAAGTTATAGTATAGGTACATTTTGTTTATCTTTTTTATATATATATAAATATATAATATAGTATTCTACTTTTTTTTATAGTAGTGTAGTTGATCACACACTTGTCTACAGTAATCACTTAAGGTCAACACACTTGGGTAGTATAATAATGCTATAACTCTTATGATATCATATTCGATAAATAATTTAAATAATAATGTGTCTGTTTCATTTTGCATATATTTATTGTACTGAGAAAAATATAAAATATTTTATTTGTAAAAACAAAAATGGCAGAACATTTCCCAATACAATAAATATGTAAAATATTTATAATTTGTTTTTAGTTTTTGTGTAAAATAAGCCAGAACTACAATATCATCCTTACATTGAAAGTATCTCACATGAATATACAACACATTTATATCGACCACTCTGGAACACATTTGAGTTTCACTATGAAACAGGCACATACATATTATACTTGATTTAGATAATAAATATAAATATTGTGGTAATATGGTCTATATATTTATTTATTTTTTAATGATATTGTCAGACTAGACTTAAAACATAAAATTATTCTAATATTTTAATTTTAATATAAGAGTGTCAGAACTACTTTATTATTCTTTATTGTTTTTTCGATCTTAAAATAAATATTGTTTACATATTATAAATATTACATTTTTTTAAATATATAATTATTAAGTATACAATGATAATTTATTGTTGTAAGTTAAATGCGAAATATTTCAATTTTAGAAATCAAGGTCCCTTTTGTGTTTAAAAAAATGATGTTGAATTGAATCTGAGAAAATAACAGAAAAATGACTAGAGCCAACACTGATCTAATTGCAGTATAAAAACATAATGATAAAAAGCAATTTTTTTGTTAAGAACAATAATAGTAAATAAACAAAACATAAAGAATACACGGTTTGATACACACATAAGAACCCTGTTTGATCTCTAAATTAGGGTGGCACTAATTTTGAGATTCAATATTGACTATAATTTTAAATTTCAGTTTATTTTTAAGGGCCCAATTATCCAGAGTAAAATTTAATGTGTATATTCAAATATTCATTTTCAAAATATACATGCACAGTATAATGAAAAAGAACTAGAATATTATATAACTAACCCTTAAGTATTAACTATTTGCAAATTAAAAATGTTCAATAACTCTGTAGTTTCAAAAAATTTGATTAACAATGTAAACCATTTTATAACAAGGTAAGGATGGAATATGGTCATAATTATAACTGAACTGAGAAAAATAAATTAGCATATTAAGTGCTTCTAACAGCAACACTAAAAATGTACATTTAACAAAATCTTTGAAAATATAAATGGAAATAATAAAAATAAAGGGATTAAAAATATATAATATATATATAATTATTGATTATTAATAATGGGAGTTCAATCATATAAAATATGATAATACATAGAAACCTTAAAAACTATAATTTTACTAAAAATTAAAATCACAGAAACTTAATAAGTTATGCACAAAAATTTTACTTTTTAAATGTTAAGTTTAAGAAAAAAATGAATATAATAAAACAATTTCAAAAGAAAAAGTAATAATTCAACTTAATAAATCATGATTACTGCAACACTACAATGATGGATTTGATCAAAAGTCGGTCAAACAAAAGACACCAAGATAAAATTAACTGAGTGTCTTACTAATTTATATTATACATTAACTGTACCTATACAAATACTTTGACTAGGCTGTCAGCTCCAGCACTGGCAATATATGCTTCGGATGGATGAAACGCGACATCTAATATAGATTCATCTAACTTTTTTCGATGTGCAGTGATTTCTTGTACACAAGTTTTACTTTCTAAATTCCATATTCTAATGGATGAGTCATGACCTAAAACAATCAATTACACATTTTTATGAGTATTTTTGCTACACATATTTTTAAATATTTAAGTCTTACTTCCAGATAATAAATATAAGCCATTAGGATCAACTGCCAAGCTAGTTACAGCATCTAAGTGGGCGACCATAGAATGAACCATTTTACCAGTATTGTTATCAAAGAAACGAATATGATGGTCATCGTGTGCTGTAATAGTTAGAGGTAATGTTGGGTGGCATTTAACCCGATGAATTAGCTGAGTTGCCATTTCAGAAGGATCCTTTTACAATAACATAAAATGTATATATTATTTTACAAATTAAAATATAACGCTTATAAATATTAACCTTTGAGCATTCTAATCGAGTTATAGGACTCTTGGTTTCAATATCATAAATAACACAATGAGATGAATTATAAGATGCAACAAATTGACCTTCAATGTCTCTAACATAATCGACTGAAGTAGGAATTTCATCTGTACAACAAATTAAGGCATTTAACATACTATGTCAATAATATAAAAGCAAACAAACACTATATTTATAATTGAGTTTAAAATATTGTTTACCTTGATCAGAAACATAAGACGACAAACATGGTGTCTTGAGATTGGTTGGTGACCAGAGTTTAACTGAACCATCAGCTGAACATGATAATAACTCTGAACGATTATGATGAACTGAAATTCCCCACACAGCATCTTCGTGACCTTCAAGGTTATTGATCAGAATGTTTTTATCTAAACACAAAAGTTAGTAGATAAATATAATTGTAACTTATATAACTGTACTGTAAATATTTTATTACCATAAGAATCATAGGGATCTATGTTAGCTGATGGCATTGCCCACACTTTGATTACATTATCCAAACCACCACTGTAACAGTGTTCACCATTTTTACTAATCGCTAAACAAAATACTGGTCCAGTGTGGCTTCGAAATGTATATAATGGCTCTACATCTAAAGATGCTGACCTATAAATAACATATTTTAATTTGAAAATTGATCACAGATCAAGATACAATATTATGAAAAAAAAAAAAAATTTTAATACTTTTTTGGAGCAATAGTTTTTTGCAAGTTCCAAAGCTTCATAGTATGATCTTCACTAGCAGTTATTAAAATAGATTCAGTTGGGTGAAAAGCCAAAGCTCGAACACCGTCGAAATGACTACGTAGAGTGTACTTAGCATTCCATGTTTTTCTTGACGCAGTTTTCATATCAATAATCTGGAAGAAAAAATAGTTAAAAATAAACAAAATAAGAATTGAATAAATATTTAATCTTACATCTGCATTAGTCTCTGATTCATTATTTACAGTGAGTTGCGCCAATTCTCCTAACCCTAAAGCTAAATCCATATTTCCATCAACCATTTCAACTGGTTCATTTTTTATCCAATTAGCATTATTTGAATTCTTGTTAAATACATCTCTGTTTGAAACTTCTAAAAAAAAAAAACAATTGATAAGTAGATTGCAATGATTTATAGGTTTATACATATCTCTATTGCATTATACTATTAAACAATTCATTAAATAAGTTCACAGGAAAATGTTTTTTTTTTTTTTTTGGCAAATAGTTTCTTAAAAATATCTTGGTATATTTTATAAATTGTAAGAAAATAAAACTCATATATTTTAATTTTAATTTATTATTATTAATTTAGAGTTTTATATTGAGGTGCCAAAATATTTTTTGGTGTTTGAATCATTTATAAATTATAATTTTTTAGACTGATTTTGTTTGAAAATTATTAAGTTGCATCTAATAATTTTGAAATGGTAGGCTACCAAAAAGTCCGTGGTTATAAGTCAACGGTTAAAAAGTCTGGTACATATAATTAGGTAAAAGGGAAAATACGATGTGATGCACAATAAAATGTTCCAATAATATTAATACAAATTGTAACAAAATGATTTACCAAGCAAAATTAGTAATTACTAAATAGTCTTTATGTTCATTAAACTAAGAAATCATTATAATATATTATGTATATTGTTTTTGTATGAACATTTTTCGGTTTTTTATATAGGTAATGACTTAGTAATTATAATTATTGAATTTTTTTTTTTAATTAAGATTGTCCAGTATATATCGCCTGCCGCAGCAAAGAAGGTCGTATCTGTTTTCACAATTTTTTTTTTCAAGTTGTCAAAACTTTTCTTGGGCAATTCCCATGAAACTGATAGTAGCATAAAACAATCAGACGTTCCAAATAATAAAATGCAGTTACTACCATCTTTGCGGGAACTACACATAAACAGTTCAGACAACTTGTAAAAACAGAGATACGATCTTCTTTGCTGCGGCGTGAGATATAAACTGGACTTTTTTTTTAGATAAATTATTTATATGATGATAATTGACTAAGAAATCATCATAATACATTATGTATATCATTATTACAAGATGTAACAGAAAAAAAAAATAAAAAAATATTGATTATAACAAAAGTTATTCCAAAAGTCAGTTTTATCTGTTATACCCTATATATACATACTGGACTTTTTTACCGCGATTCTTTTGAAACACGTGCCCTGATAGTACTATTAAGTTGTTGCCATGCCTTCACCCAATATACAGCAGTTCGCGTGATTTCAGTATTTTCATACTGACAAAACTTACTTATAGTAAGTTCATTAAATACTTTGACTTTCATGTTTAAATATTCTTTAATTAGTACTAAGAAGATTGAAAATGTATATAATAAAGCATAAATTGATATTTTTTTTCGTCCTTAAGAGAATAAAAAAAACAAAATATAGAATTTTTTGGAACATAATATGAGCAACTTTGACATTTTTAACCAAAAAAACTGGGTCCTACTGATACATAACATTTGTTATAATTTAATACAATATTACAGATACTTACTCCAGTCGTTTTGTTCATTCTCTTTATTACTTATGTCTTCTGTCAATAATTGTAGCTCATTTACAACTTCTTCAGCCTCTGCATCTACATCATCAGGACCAAACTAAAACAAATAGTAATAATAATAAATTAAAAATTAATATTTTAGAAAAAGTTTTAAAGGCATCATACTTTACAAATAGATGTCATATCAATGACATCATCCGCCATCCCCATTTCATCATCATCATCATCTTCATCATCATCATCATCATCAACACCATCATCATCCATATCTACATCACCAGAATCACTTGTGCTACGCATTTCAGATAAAAACTCAAAATTTGCCATGACAGCTGATTCAACATCCAGTAATTTCTTTTGGTTTTGTTGTTGTTGCTGCTGCTGTGTCTGAGAATATTAATTTCACAAATAATTTAATTATATTTTGAAAATTTAAAGAATACTTACTCGTTTGGTAGGGGAACATTGGCCTTGATTGTCACTAAAACGTTTATTGTAGTTGTTACCATTTATCTGATTATTGTCGCTTTGCCCTTGTTCTATACCACTCAAATTGTTATTATTATTCAGACCTAAAAGGTTCCGAACACGTGATGACCGAACATCTATTATTGTATCCGTATACCCAATTTCATGTAGATATCTGAAAATATATAAGATATTATATAAACACTGAAACTATAGTAAAAAATAAATAAACTTACTCTCTAAGTAGCTGTCTGCCTTGTTTCCAACTGACATTTGATACTGATGATAATGGAGCTTCACTGTCTGCACCAACTTCTGGTATAGAAGAATATTCATCTTGTGCACTCGAAGAAGCCGAAGGTAATTGCATTTCAGACTGTGGAATTTCTGTGCCATATTTTAGTTTATGATATTTTGCTCTAAAAATAAAAAATGTATATATTTTATTGTTTCTAATATATTATAGAATAACCAAAATATGAAAATAATAAATACCTATATACAAATATTTTAATATGATATAGGTACAAGTAGTATCAATTAAATAAGAGTATTATATTATGTTCCAAATTGAATACCAAACATTTAATTTGAGTATATTAAGATAATGATGAAAATATGTATATATGTATTGCTTATAATGTTGGTAATTTATAAATGGTGTACAAAAATATTATGAAGTAGATTATACACGTCTAATCAAGGGTGTATTTTAAAAATATACAATACGATAAAACTATTTACATCATTCTACGGGACATCGGTGACTAATGAGTTAACAGTTAATAACAATATGATATAAAATAATAATAATCAATAATTGATTGTTACCATTGATTATAAATACTAGTATTTATAATCAATGTTGTTACCTATTATATTTTGCTATTTTTTCAAAAACTAATTGAAATTCAATCTATGCCATATTACTGCTAATAATGATGTATTAAGTAATTTATAGCAAAATAAAATATCCTTAGAAATAGGAGCTGACACAAAGTATCCGCTCAGAATTACTTTTTATATTAACACAGTAATTTAAATTCAAATTAAGTCGGTAAACACAAAATCAATAAGTTGCTTCATCAAAAAATATATTTGCATAGCCACCACTGATATATTTTGGTCACTAGGTAGCTGATAGATAATTGATTTTTTCCGCCCTTAACATTTGGTACTCAAGGTATTCATCCACTATCCCCCTTAACTGCATGAAATGTAATAGTAGACATTGTTAGAATCATAGCCAGGTTAACGAATACTGAATAGTAAATAGCAATATTTACCATCAGACAAGCATAGAAATAGTAATAAAATATGAGGTCCAACAATTTACGGTTTATAAAAACATTACAGTAAACTTACATTTCCAATAAGAGGTTTGGTTTACTTGATACAAATTGTAATAATTTTATTAAATAATATTAATATTACCTTTCAGCTCGTAGCGCGTGTTCTAACATTTGAATTCGACGAATTAAATCATTTTTCAGATTGTCTTGACCTTTTCTTTCACCCTGAAGAAATGCAATTCTTGCCTAATAAAACAAATAAATAAAAAAATTCAAAATGTAACATAACGTAGGTACTGTTTTATAGAGTATTTATAGTTAGATTAATCTACTATAGATAGTACTGTACATTAAATGTTTATCTCATTAGATATTATTAAAGATGTTTATTTATTTCACAAATTATTAACATTATATAGCAATATAATTTTTCAACTTAAAATACAATCATATTCTATGTTTTTTCTAACGCTGTAGTTTGTATTAGGTATAGAACTTATACTAATAGACCGGCCCTGTGGATTCAAATCCTATCTGAGAAAGAGAGCACTCACATATGACCAAGTGTACAATCCAGTGAACCAGTAAAAGATATTATAACTAGGTAGGTATACACTGAAGTATTATATTTTAATTGCATAAGACATTGAAGGTACCTAGTTCTAAAAAATTAACTTAACAATTTTGAATATAGGTAGATACCAATAATCTCGCCTATAATTGTTATTTTTTGAAATCAAAATAATAATTCTCATTAATAAATATTTGAAATATAAGGTTAGTTACATTAATTAAATTTATATTTAAAAATAATAATTTGATTGTCTTACCTATAATGGATAAATAGGAAAAGTTAATAATAAGTAATATTCAACCTATATTGCTACCTAGGGAAACTAGTGAATAAAATAAATCTTGGAAATTTATCATATTTATCCTGTTCTACCATGTTTTTAAACAAGACACTTTGTTTAGGTACCAGAGCCAGATTGGTCTGACGAGTTACCAAGTAAAACTCGGTGGGCCGTTCAAGTCATGAGAGGCCGCAATGACTGAAAATATGTTAAGAGTTTAAGTTGAAGAAATGGTTACTATAAAATAAAAAAACTATGCATGGAATAAAAATGTACCTAAGAGCCTCCAGTTTGTAAGTGGGCTTGGTGGGCCAAATATGTCCAATCCGGCCCTGTTCTTGACATATATTTTCTAATTTAATATTCCTATCCATTGAAGAAATATATACCAAATACAAGTCATAATATAATGTAATCAACTTATAAGATGATTTAAAATTAAAATAATTTAATTTGTCAGTATTTTGTTTAAATCTAATCTAATACACGCCAAGAGGTAGATACTAGATAGACTATAGATATCAGAAGGGCTATAATATATATTAAATATTTATCATTTGATATCGGAACATACAGTAGCCAAGCACTTAGAACATCCACTTTGATAGAACTATAGGTAACCCTCGAGGTAACCTATGTATGCAATATGAGCAGGGACATATTCTGGAGGGACTAGGGGCCCAGACCCTTCCCACCTCCCAAACATATTATTTCTCTAATTTTCATGAGGTAATTTACATAAACATTGACCTAATAATTGACCGTTTTGGGAAAAGCAACAATATGAAAAGACGTATGGATTTTAATGTATAATTATTAGGTTATTGATTTATTACATAAAGATTAACATAATAGGTACCCATTTGGAAACAATTTTAAATTAAAATACCTAATTGTATTTGTGTTGTAAAAAAATTGTGGCCCCCTCTCTCCCTAAGATCTTTGCTCTAGATCCGTGACAGAATGTAAGACGTTCTGTGTAGGTAGTCGACCGATAGCATAACATTTAAGGGCGAAATCTGGAGCCATCCGAAAGTAGGTACCTAGATATCTATAGGGCTGTGTAACACGTCCTACCCGAATAACGACGACAGTAATTGGTCCTCACCTGCAACTCGGCCCTGTCGATCTCCCAGTGGGACCGCTCCAGCTCGAAGTTGGACCACTCGTGCTGTATGAAGTGCAACACGCCGGGCATTGTGTACTTCACCTTGTTATTGACGCCACCCCCGTCTCCGTTGTCGCCCTTCTGGCCAAAACCGCCGCCGGCCTGTTGTTGCTGTTGGCCCGGCTTGCCGCCGTTGTACCCCTCTTCCGTGTTCATTGCCGGCAAACTAAACGGCGTCAGTGGGCCCCTCATCTAAACGCCATCGCACCGCCGAACGCGCGCGCACACACACACAAACACACACACACACGCCCCGACAACAATAACAACGGTACCGCCGCACGCAACTAAAACATTGATGTTGTTATGCCCGATGTATTGTTATACATATATAATATATATAATATAATATGGACAAGTGGGTCTGCTGATAATCCCGTGGATCCCGGATACGTCAGCGTTCGTCAATCGATCGGAATTCGCGGTCTGTTATTTCTGGAATTTTGTTTTGTACCTGATTTGTTTACGAATTTAAAAAAAAATTATTTTTTATTTTTCTGCGTAACTGGCGGAGACGCACTATAATATGACGTTCCCGGGTTCAACTCGCCGATGATCGCGCGCGCAGGCAACGAGTAAACGAAATCGGTCGGACACTCGGACCGGACAAGACGGGAATTCGCCTCTGTGTGGCGTTCGAACACGACAAAATAATATAATATTATAATAATAATAATAATAATGAAGAAAAAAAAAGTCGTAGACCGTAGACCGTAGTTGCCATTTGTCACGAAATCTGCCGTGAACATAGAGACCAATGCTGCCAACGGAGGGTGTGCGGCGACCCTGGCCATTGGTTCTCAACGTGTTCCCGCGATACTTCACTACACGACAGTCGTTACCACTATGTAGAGAAGATCTTCTCTACATCGTGATTGTTACGGTGGATCACGACAGTCAACTGTGCAAATTTCGATACCAATATTTATCGCAGATATTTGTGATGGTTGTTATCTATTATTTTTAAGTTCAAAGGGGTCACTGTAAATTACGACCATTTAGATAAATTTTTATTCATACGTAAATTACGTTGAGCCGTTGAGGGAAATTTTTTAATATTATTTTTTCATTTTTCAGACTTGGGACTTGCTATATAAATATATAATTGTATATTAATAAAATTGTATGACTAAAAATATTGGTTTTCAGTTTACGTTGATTATGAATAAAAATGTATTATTAAAAATTAGCCAAATGGCAAAAATGTGTATATAGTCTAGCTCAACTTCTAAATAAATACATTTTAGGTTCTGAACAGAGGGATGAATATATTGATTTTACATTGATATCATTTTTCTTAAAATTATTTTTGTATTTGTATGCACGAAAAATAGTAGAAAAAATGGTTCAATTTTCAATTTTAAGGGTAGTTTGTGTCTTTGTGATATAAATCAAACTTTTTAATTGTCAACAAAGTGATATTGTTTTTTTGGTTCAACTCAAAAAAGAATAACTGTAAGTACTTTAAATTTTCACCAAATATTAGCTAATAGATATTTATAATAGCATTTTCTGTACATGATAAATTAATGTTCAAAATATTTTGACACTTTTTGACATAATTATAGACATTTAACGCTCAAATATTTTTTTTTGTTTTTTCTTCTTTATGTGGTATCAATAAACATTTTTTCACTCTAAAAAAATCCTTGAAATGTAATACAAGGTTTCTTAAAAGTTGATCATATTCCAACTAAAAAATATCAAAAATACATAGTCACATTTTTTTTATATAAGCTTATAAAGTTAGAATTTGGACGAAATTCATCAAAATCTCGAAAATTTGCAAGTTAGAAATTCATTAATAATTAAATTGAATTTAATTTAATGAGAATTCACAGTCCTTATGTTTTGGTCGGGTAGACAATCACTAATCAGTAAAGAACAACACAGAAAAAATCATCGGTTCTCAATCCATCACTCCGATCGATATGGACATTGATGTCCAAAATCCGATCGGACAAGTGATGAAACAAAATTAGCGTAAAATTGACTAGGGAAATTACGGGAAAAATACAAAATAAAAATGTATGCAGAATTATAGAACAAATAAATTTGGAGAATATACAATTGGAGGAAAGGGGGAAGGCATATCCATAGGCGGAACTAGATATTTTAACTGGGCCACTTTTCCTGATCAATTCAGACATGTATACTTATAAATGGTGTAGTGGAAGGCCGGAGGGGGTGGAAAATTAGTTGATACCTTTTTTTTCAACTAATTTATATATTGGTATATTTTTGAAAATTTGTATTAAGTATGATTCTTTTATTTAAAAATTAAAGTAATAATATTATAAGTATATCATAATATAATATATAATGTGGCTTACATGTTGACAATTTATTATAATTGTGTTTATTTAATGGAATACAGCCAACCGTAGGTAAAGGTTCCTATAACATATTTTATTATAAATATATAATAATTTAGAAAATGCCGAAGATAATAGTGGAACTGAAATATAGAATAATAGAAATATACAAAAAAGTACCACAGTTATGTTTACCAAAAATAGTGTTTGTATTTTATGTTTTATTCAAATATATTTAAAATGCCTAACCACGACATAATATAGAAAGCAAGGACTGTCCTTAGGGAAGGTGTGAGCAGGACATTACGTATTATATTATCTACTTAATATATATTACATAAAGTATTACTAGTAGATACCTACTGTATATATTATTACGGGGCGCTATTAGCATTGGCCAAGGCCCAGTAGAGCATATCAAATGTCTAACGGCTAAAATATACACCAGCTTGGATCACCAAATCCAAATGGCTGCTCGTATGGTGGGCAAAATTTATCTGGCCCGCAGACACGCAATTCATTTTTTTATGGTGAATGATATGAGATTTTTATTAATTTTAATTTGATTTTTTTGATTTTTCCTTTACTTTTTTAAGGTAACAATGTAACATAATATACAATAAATTTGTATGGCCTCTGAAAACTATTCCTAAAGTTAATTCCTAAGGTGCAGTCCCTTCAAAAATATTAATTAGTGATCCCTGGTATGAATACTATATAATATTTGTATTTTTTATATATTATACTTAATATTTTAACTAATTTAAACATTTTATGAGTAAAAAACTAAAACACATTTTCCGTGACGTCTTTCAACTTGTCATTTTTCCAACGTTTTGTTTATAGATTCTACTGAAAAATTTCAGGAATAAACATATTAATTACTCACGAAACTATGTACAACATTTGAAATGAGATTTTTGAAAATCTATTATTATATGTGATCATTGGGGTAAAATAGATAGGTCATAGCTGGTACCTAGGTACTAAATAAGTAAATAACAACGAATGGAATTTTTGAGATAGGTACCTAAAGTGTTATATAAAAGACACTACCTATGTATTTGTTTTTAATGTTTACTAACTGATTTTGATTTATATGTTGTGGGTGGGGGAGACTAAGCCCCATATGAGCCGATAACAAATATCCAACTATGATATATTCATAAAATAAAACAAAAAAATGTTTCATTCGTGATGGAAATAAATAATGAAATACAATAAATCATACCTAAGTCCCAGGATATATGGATTATGGATACATAACCTATTTGTTTATTCTCAATGCTGCAGTGATATGATTTGCGAGGCCCTGTGCAATTAATAAAAGCTAGCCCCCACTAAGCCCAATAAAAAAGGGCGACGCTCTATGTGGTCACACTTCCTGCAATCCTGCACACCCTTCGCCATGGCTATGATTATATACCTAGATTCTAAGTATATAATATGGCTGTGTACAATTTTTGGAGTAGCTCACAAATATTTTAACTTGTTAGTTTATAATTTATATACTTATCTATGGAGTTGGAGTAGCTGTACCTATGCAGAGTATAATATCTATAGGTATCATAATTATTGATTTCTGATGTTCTACGTACAAAATTAAAAACTAAAATGCATTTATCTAAGAGAACGAGTAAAACTTGGTTCAATGATCGACAATTGTGTAATATCAATTATGATGAATTGCCGAATATATTGTAAAATACTCATATACAAGTTATAAAGTACCTACATGGCTACATGCCTACATATTGTATCGTGTATGGAATGATTTAATCGATATAATAAAAATACATACAATAATGCTTGCACAATTTGCTGCATAATGTATATAAATAGCACCATAACATATTTTAATATTTAGTGGCACTAAGTCACTAAGATCCAGAATGCAATAGCTGTGTGTTAGTATAACGCGGTAGCGTATTATATATATAGGTACTTTTCGACCGTCAACTAATAAATTATAAGTAAGAAATATAATATAATACTGAATATTATATAGGTACCATTACACAAAATACTTTATACCAATATGACAGCAAATATTATGCTAAACGATGGAAAATTATGAGTAGGTAGTATTTTGTTGTAGGTAGTGATAATATTATAAATCTAGTGCCAAAATATATTTTAGACTCGTAAACTGTAAAGTCGTAACTCGTAAGTCGTAGTTCTGAGATTTGTAAGTTATATTAAAACAAAAAACATAAAGCTAAAGATAATTTATATTTTGAGAATAATCTATTGAACATTCGTCTACATTACCTACATACATACTACCTATATTATTTAGTATACTACTAAAAATCGTAAGCGTCTATTGTCAGGAAAAACTAATTTGTACAATAATACTTGGTGTCTTGGTTGTTATTTTATCCATTAATATAAAAATTTACAATTGAGGTAATTTACCTTAAAATGTTAAATTCATTTTAATATAATACCTATAACACTAAACACATACGACGTAAGTATACTGTTATATTGTGTTTTATACAGGCATTTTATATGTATATTATTATCTTGAAATGCATAATTTAATACCTAGGTGGCTAGGTACACAGGCGTGTTACCATTGGGTTTCTATTCCTTAACACGATATTCATGTTATTTTATTCTGTTTTTTGTCTACGGTATACTTAATTTGCTTATTGTAATTATTGTATATCTACAGATTGTAAATTATTGTCTTTCTTAATAAAAAAAAAAAAAGGGACAGGGGCGGACTAGGAATAGAAATTGGCCCCGGGGAAACGAGAAATTTCGGCCCAATTTTGGGGTAGTAATAAAATATTTATAAGTTATCGGCCCAATTTTATTTAAGTTACCCAAATTTTTGCAAGGCCCAGCCGTCCAAGCAGGAATTGCCCACCCACCACCCAGTCAGCCACTAGTGCCCACGACTGCCTAGGTAGTAGCATAGAGATAGAGTATATGAGTATATGCTATTATAGGGGAAGTAGGTATTACATATTATTATTTATGTGATTGCAGCGAGGTAGTTTCCTATAAAATTCATCAATACACATAATTTAATTTGTTTAATGGTTTTACTCTGATAATTTAAAGTCAAATATTCAAATTAGAGGAGGATAAAATTATTATTTTTTTAAACGATTGCACCTTGCTTCATGCTTTGTCTTTGGTAATTGGTATTTTTATTACTATTCATTTTTGTGTTGCTAGGTATTTTGGGAACCCATTTTTCTACTCTACAATATAATAAAATAAAAATTGTCTTATTTGTCAGTGGTTGTTTGATTTGGTAACACTGCGGCTATCTTTGACGATAGCCTGAAAAGAAAAGGAAACAATGATAAGCTGGTTTGTATCTTTTTTTTTTTGTTAACTTATAATAATTAATAATTATTACATTTAATATTATTTCATATTTGTAAGAAATATACTTATACACCTAAGCAAGCTTATAGGTTGAATTTAAGTAGATATTTACTATTTTCCTATTTGGTCTAAACTTGAGTTCAAATTATACTTAACATTATCATAATTCAGTTCTTGATTGGTTATTGACATATGCTGATTGTTTTTTGCAATAATTCAGACATTTATTCAATTTAAATAAGTGAGTACATTAATAATACATTTTCAAAATAAGTATAGTATATTAATATATTTATTATTTTAAATTATGAAATGTTGACCAACAAAATCTATTCAATTTACAAACAACTTTTAATATTATCCATTTATAGACCATTCATTTTGTTTAAAACTTAACCCATGATTGTTTTAATTTATTCTATTTGAATAATTACATTCCAAAAAGTATTTCATCATTTCTAAAATGCAAATATTGTATATCGATTAAGATAAATCATAATCATAAATCATAATTTAAGATCAACTTAAATTATTCATAATTAATCACAACCTTTTAATTTCTTGGTAAACAACATTTTCATGCTACCCTATAATCTACAATAATTCTTCCCTTAGTAATAATTTCAAAATTATAAATTTAGCATAAACCGTAATATATATTTGAATAATTTGTTCCTACAATATATGTATTTTATTTGTTATAGGATTATTATAATATGGATAATAACCATGAAACAACTGCAACTAAGCCAGAAGGTAAAATAATATATTTAGTTGTAGAATTGTTGAAATACTTTGTATGGTAGCCGGTAGGTCAATTTCACAATGCTATTTAATCTTTTAGGGTGTTAGCCACTTAAAACTATTTATTGTGATAAAAAATATTTAGAACTTTGCATATTATATTTGTACGTTATACAATTATGTTAAAGTTGAATAGTTATAATGAAAAAAATGTTATAAATATTTTTAATAATTCTAAATTAATAAACAAATTATTGGAATTACTTATAGAAATAAATAAATACATCTAATTTGTGGTAGGTATACTCATTTCATGTATTATTATTTTTTTTAAATTTTCCTAGCATAAAATGTATATTTTCAATTTTGTTTACCTAGGTAATACCATTGATTATAAACACTAGTATTTTTAATCAGTATACTAGTATTTATAGTATATTTTATTTTTTGAATAAAAACTAAAAAGGTACTTACCATTTTCTTATGATTTTGAGATTGAAAAAGTTCCTCCTCAATATGACCACATTAACTGGTAGTGTCCACGCATCCCCACCCTTAGTCATCTTCCACTGCTGTTATTATTGTAAGCATCTATGACTCGACAGCTGTGTATGATGCTTAGATCATGTACCATGTATGTAGCCATCAAGCTAATTCTTGATGCCACAATGAATACATGGTATAAGAATGAACCTAGAGCCCTGACTGTTTGTACGCATACGCTTAATTCTGTTTTATTAGGTTATCAATCATTCATGCTCGCACAGTAATAATCTAGACTAGCTTTTTCAGTCATTTTGGTATCAAATCTTATGCATAGGCATATATATGAGAATGGCTACATCTGTAGTCCATGATCTAAGGTATGATGGTAACTGATGAATGCGAAGTGTATGGCTGATCTAAGCTCAATTTGTACCTATGATCTAAAATTCTAGACAATACTTAGGGGGTCTGTACGTGTTTGGTAGCTTAATCTATAATATGATAGTGGTTCACTCATACCCTTAATAGAGTATAAACTATAAGCATTAGACACTATTATTACCCATTTCTATAAAAATATAAACTGAAGAATAAGAATTTTAGCTTAAAGAGTTGTGGGGAGAGCCTGCAATAATTATATAATAATTCATGTATTTAAGGAGCCAAATCCCGGACAAAAAGTCTGGATTCATTTTTTGTTTGCCGGACAAAAAGTACGAAAATACAAAATTGTCTATAAAATTTATAATTATAATATACGTATTAGTATATATGTATTATATACATGTAATATTATATTATATAGTCAGTTCATATAATATAATTAATATTTATTTAAAAAATGTAATTGTTGTACTTTTATTATATTATTGTGAAATATTCCAAATACTTATAAATATTATTATCATAAATTATTCGGAATATGTAGGTATTTGGAATACTTTTAAAAAGTATTTTACCCAAGTCTGTAATATAGGTACCTATAGCATCATGTACATTTATCTCATCGATATAATCGATTTTATTTAATTATATTATTATTATATTATATTTCAATTATAAATTGAATTTGTCACTTAGTCAGTGTATCCCCAAAATGTTCAATTTTTATAGCTAAGGATTGAAAATCTAAAAGAACAAGATTTAGATTTTTATTACCTATTTTATTTTGTAAGAATGCTTTAGGTAAGTATAATAAAAATCCCAGAAAAGTAGTCGTATGATTGTATGATTGGATTATTCCATTTTACATCTCACCCGGGTTTCCTCCATATAATATTGAATATTGTGACATTGACATTGTACTGATATCGCAGAAATAATAAGAAGTAATAAATTATAAAAAAAAAAAAAATTTAAATAAATAATAATTATATATGAACTGACTATATTATAATATAATATTACATGTTTACATTATATTATAAATTTAATAGACAATTATGTATTTTCGGACTTTTTATCCGGCAATCAAAAAATAAATCCGGACTTTTTGACCGATTACCTAAGGAGCCATGGGGGCAGAACTGTCCGCAGATACGCTCCTGCACCACCAGGCGACTGGTTTTTAATCTAAAAATGTAAGGTTTATTAATGACATTTTTTCTGTATCTTTATACATAATAAATTAGTTTAATTGTTAGTGTACTATGTTTGTATGTTGATGGTTTATCGCATTACCATATTACCCATTTAATGTAAGCTACTCAATGATTAAAAAACTATAAAAGTTTTTGAAAATATTTTTTTCACATAATTTTAATTATTTTTCTAAAATTCTTTTGAAAATTATTTCAACGTTTTAATTCTTTATTCCAAAGCAGAATGCTTCTCGGAGTTCTTCGATTTAAAAAAATTGAATTTTAGATTAGTAGTTTATGAGTTATAACTTATAAATATTTAATGTTACTATAGTTGAGCCGGGTTGCGTGGTCACAATTGGGGGGGGGGGGGGAGAGCAATCCAACAAAATTTCCATCAGAGTGCTCATATAATCTTTTAATGCTTATTTTTATAAGATATAACTAACAATGGACTTGTCCAAAATATGATTTTTATAAATCGAAATACTCCGAATAGTATACTGCTTTGGGATATTAAATAAAAATTCCATGTTGTCATTACCATATTATTATTTTTTCAAAAATGATGTTTAGTAACTACTATTACTTAAAATTATACAGAAAAAGTAATTTGAAAAAAAGTTATTGTTTTCTGAAATAACGAGTGCCTTTTGACAAATGAATCACCCCCCGTATTACAATTACCTATATGTACCTATTGCCAAGTGTGTTAACTTTTTATTTTAATGATCATTCATTGTAATATTTATTAGTTATTACTAGTAATAACTAATACATTTTTTCAATAAATACAAATTAAATGTATGTCAATTGTCAAAAAATACGATTATTGAACAGAAAAATATTAAGTTATTGTCATAACTTATATGAGTCATCAAAAAATATGGATAACCTTTTTGTTACCGGTAGTTTTGATAAAACTGTTAATGTTAATCTTTATTTTATTGCTGATAATCGGTTAGAAAGACTGATTTAAAAAATGTCCGAAGTCATTTTTTTACTGCCGAGACAAAAAAATCTTGTATATTTTGTAAGAGGGTAAAAAATTCCGGCAATATAAATTATTTAATTCACAAAATTAAAATTTTTAAATTTGAATTAATTGTTTTATTGGTTCAAATGCACAATATTATATTTGATTATTATTCCTTATACCTACAATTTAAAAATATTATTAAAATATTAAAAATATATGGATAGTATACGTATAATATAATAGTGAATATAAAACTACAAAAGTATAGTTTGATAAATTGCGTCTGTATTTTCGGGTGCGTCAATTAAATTTTAAGTAATTCATGCCTTCAACCTCTTTTCGAACCTAAAAAACAAATAAACAATCGATCATTATATTACAATAATGACTTAAGTCGTTATCATTATGTTGTTTATTTTGTAATCTTAACTCTTGTAATTTTCTATACGTGTTAATGTATTATGCATACCTAGTTGATACATACCTCGTATCTTATTCAGTATTTTATATACCTTATTCATATCTTCCAATGACAATTTTTGATGCATGGCTGTTATTCTATTCAAAATCTAAGGATCGGGATAAAAACACACCCCCGGAAACGTTTTAATAGTTAATGAATTTAATTTATAAAACTACAATACTTATGGCTATACTTAAAAATATAATTGGGCGAATACAAATTTTGTTAATATGTTTAGTAAATAAATTAACGATATTTTATCGGCGGATGACCATAACTTTACTCATTGAAGACTATACCTACTTGTATAATCGGTATTGCCGTGTTTGCACGAATTCGGCTATTGAAGCTCACTAAAATATGTAGTTCTGAATTTTTTCCAAATATATCTTTTCTTTGTAAATTATTACCTAGCTAATAGCTACATTACCAGTTTCGACTTCAACACCCGCAAGCACATTTTATACCATGAAAATATTAAAAAACTATTTACGTAACTTATTAGGTCAAGTACGTCAAACAGTCTGTTTTACAATCCTCGATTACGCTTAACTCACTGATTTTGCTGGCCGAATACCGCGAAATTCGGCCGGTGTCTTACTATAATAAATCTTCAATCCAGATAACGTGCAGACTATACAATAGAAACATTTAATTTATCACACCTGTGGTGCATAAAAATCCTTATTTAGATATATTATTATAATATTATATAGATATTTTTTATTATGAAAATAAATGATTTGGTTTTAAACCCCTCCCGAAAATTTGTTCCAGCTACGGCCTTCACCATGACACTGTCAAATTTGGCTTTCTATAAAACTATAGGTTAACATCGCCAGCATTCAAACGAACAAACTCAAAACGTGGAATTGTGTTTTCTAATTTAAATGGGGTTTCAATGAGACGTTTTTATTATATTTTATAATATATTACGTATATAATTTTATTATAAAATACACATTTTTTCAAATGACAAAAAAAAAGTTAGATTTTTTATATAAAAATTATACATACAATTTTTTATAACACAAATACTACTCATTCGCGTTTTGATTTCGATACGTCAACATTTTCAGAAAAATGTCCGTTGAATAATTTTCAATAGAAATGGGCAGTTCTCATTAAAGTATATTATTTTTGAATTCCAAAAATCAAATTTTGAATGGATAAAAGGTGGTTTGCTGCTTGGTGAATTACGTAGTGTTACTAGGTGGAAATACCTAGTGAATTTCCTTCGTATTTTTGTACTTAAGAATTGAGAGTTTTAATTATTTTTTAAGCATTTGTTTGCTATCGCCCTGCCACTAACCCGTAAAGAATCGATCACCGCCCACCCGGTTACCTACGCATCTTACATCAGCAGTCTGTAAAATTTCGATATTCATATTCGATATTTCTCTATATCACGATATTTTACATGATTATGGAAAGATGGTAAATAATTCTTATAATATTTTTTATTTAATTTTATGTTAGTATGTTATAGCTATAGGTGGTAGCCGGTTGGTATTTTATATAATGTGTAATATCTAGTAATTGTCTATCTTACAGTTACAAATAACCTTATTAACATATTTAAAAAAATAATTTTAAGAGTTATTGGAGTTATTTCTTGCTATATTTGATACTGGCATTCAATTTTACAACAAAAATATATCGTTAAATCAAATAATAAAAAAAAAGGTGGGCAAGTGGATGTCGTTCTGCTGTATAGTAGGTTACAAGTGGATCACTGTATAATGGATGGTATTAAATTTGAATTCAATGATATAATATCATTGTATAAGAAAAACGATTCTGAGCGGAGACAAGGTATAAGATATATTATATACTTATATCTATGGTATTAAAAAAAAAATTGACCTATAATAAATTCCAAATTAATCATATCACAATATCCATTAGGTACTTATAACGCGTTATACATCAACAACAAACCGTGAAACTATCATAGATATATAATAGTATGTATACTTTAGAAGTTTCAAGTACCCTGCACAAATAATATTATACAATCACAACAAAATAACTAAAATAGTTATTCTAGGTTTTTTTAATATGTAATTTCGTCCAAATTTGATCTTAAAATGACTATAAAAGTAAACTGTGCTTATGTATTTTTTTTCATTTTTTGGTAACAGAATTAACTACTTACATGGAATCTTGTTTTAAATTTTCAATCCTTAGATATAAAAGTTGAACATTTTATAAATTTTTAACTACAAAATAATTATTCAATTTTAAATTTGATACATTTTGTCAAAATTTGAACTTCAAATGCTTATAAAAAAACATTGTGCCTATGTATTTTTAATATTTTTCAACTGTTATTGTAATAATATATCAGAAAACTTGTATTAAATTTTCACGCTTTTTGACCCAACAAACAAAATTTTATTGATATTTATAGAAAAAAAAACTAATAAAATTGAAAACTGAGTATGTCCGTAAACAGCTCAAAAAGAGTCAAAATATTTTCAAAATTTTATAGTGTATAGAAAATGAAAATATTAACATTCAGTGAAATTTTCAAATATCTACAGTCATTCGTTTTTTAATTACAATAAAATAAGAAAATCGTCACATGAGACATCCAGCGAATGTCAAATCAAATGTTGTAAAAATATGAATTTCAAACGATCATAAAAATTTAATTTGACTTTCTTGTATACATTTTTTTTTTGATAAAGGTAGAAAATATAAGGAATCTTGTATTACATTTTCAACTCTTAGATTTAAAAAGAAAAATTTTTACGAATTCTTAACCCAAAATAATTTACTAATTTTCGTGATTTTTACATATTTTGTCAATTTTTGAACTTTAAATGCTAATAAAAAAAACTGAGACTAAGGATTTTTAATTTTTTTCATCTGCCTTTGAAACAATATTATAAGAACCTTGTATTAAATTTTCAAGTATTTTTACTCAACATATAAAGTTTTATTGACATTCATAGAAAAGAAAACTAATAATATTGGAAACTGAAAACGTTCCTAAACATTTTAAAACAAATCTAAATATTTTGAAAATTTTATCATGTATAGAAAATGGAAATATAAACAACCAGTGAAAATTTCATGTATCTACGGTTATTTGTTTTAAAGTTACACAAAAAACCAAATTCAATTTTCTCGAAAACAGATTTTGCGTAAAAATTACCGTTTTTCCTTAATTTTTCTTTGTTTTTGAGGGCGCTTTTGAAAACTACTGGAAAAATTTTACTTTTGATCCCCCAAGTACCAACTAAATTCACTTTCCTATCAGAAAAGATACTGTTGAAGAAAATCTAAGCACTTTTACTGTCCTAAAAGGTGATGACAGACACAAAAAAAAAAATAAATAAAAAAAATAAACACACATCATTGTAAAATCAATACATTCATCGTTTCACTCAGAATCTAAAACATTTAATAAACTTAAGGAAATATTATTATGTTTTGTATTTGTTTTTGTCTAATTATGAAATATCAATTACTAACTGTGAATAATATATTATTATTATTTACTTTTATTTTAGATTCTGAGTGAAACGATGAATGTATTTTTCTTTGAAAGTTTTCTAACGGTACTTAAAACAACATAAATCGACAAACGGACACCTGGTTGTTCTGTGATATATTTTATACAGAGTGGTTGCAGTAAAAAAACAAACATGATTAATTTCATAATTTCTGACTTTTTGTCTGACTCCAAAAATGTGATCAGACTTTTTAATTGACAGTACCTAAAAAAATGAATTCTGACTTTTTCAAATCGAACTTTTTGTCTGTACCCAAGTATCAACAATTGAGTTGCATCTAATTTAAATTTTGGTATAATAATTTATTTTTTTATTAAGACACTACAAAGTATATTTATTCTAAAAATAGTGTTATCTTATATATTTTATGTTTGTTTTAATATTTTTAGGATTGGAACAGGATGAATTGATAATTCAACAACATCGAGAAATTGAAAAAGAGGTTGATAAATTGTTTTCTTAAATATGTTTGTTGTTATAAAACATATATTAATTTTCCAATTTTGATTGCAGATTTCCGATTCTATATTGTTAATTGGTCAAAAAGAAGAATTAACATCACTTGAAACTGAATACATAAATGATCCCGTTTACTTAACTAAAATTCAAGATCTAAATAAAAAGTACAAATGCATGAGACGTGCAAGACCAGATGGTAATTGCTTCTTTAGGTCATTTGCTTTTGCATATTTTGAATATTTGATGGACCATAATGAAGAATATAAGCATTTCAAAGAACGTGCACTAAAAAGCAAGGATGAATTGATCTCTTGTGGTTTTACTCAATTTACATTAGAGGATTTTCACGATACAGTAAATTTTTTATTTATTATTTATTAAAAATCAATTTTTAAATTTTTATAATCTTATTTTAGTTTATGGAAGTGGTCAATTTGATTGGTGAAGGCCAACATGAGAAATTATATGATACTTTTAATATGCAAGGTTACTCAGACTATGTAGTGGTGTATCTTCGTTTGATAACCTCAGGACAACTTCAAAAAGATGCAGAGTTTTATAAGCATTTTATTGAAGGGGATCGGACTGTTGTAGAGTTTTGTCACCAGGTAAAATTATGTTATAATTTATAACTTTCTTCCCTTGTTTGAATTGAAAAAAGCATATAATAATATAATTAATTAATTGTATTTATGTTCGCACAATGTTCTAAATAAATAAATAGAAACATTAGAATGCCAAACGTCAGTTTAACACGTTAAGTGCCATGCGATCGCTGGTGGTCATCATTGCTCATGCATCATCTGTACACCAAGTATATTTTTCAGTGTCATTCCAAATTTGTATATTGTACTATTTATTTAAAAAAAGTTTAAAAATATAAAAAAATATTTTTATTACATCAAAAAATTTGTAATGATTCGCGCTACGCTACTGCGCTTTTTTGGTGCATTATTCTAGCGCCATGGAAAAGTTAATAATATTAAACTATATTCATTTACGGTCGCAGGTGGTCATGTGGTATGATAGTAATAATCAATTGTGGCTGCTGGCGGTCGCTAAAGCATAACATTTGAGAATTAAAAATGACCGTCGGCGGCCACATTTCACTTAATGTGTTAATATTAATATTTACTATCACTTATTAATCAGTGTAATAAAATACTCTGTGCAAATATGATGTAAACATATAATACAGATGGTACATAAGAATTCTAATCATCACATTTTTAATGTTTTCTTGAGAATAAACCTATGGTATATGTTGAAATATTTTCAAAAAATAAGGGGTACACTGTTTCCTTTTGTCTTTTTAATTTAAGCACTAGAATGATTATTTAAACAACTGTTCTGTTTTATTATTCAGGAAGTAGAGCCGATGTTCAAAGAAAGTGATCATATTCATATTATTGCATTGAGTACTGCGTTAAATGTTGGAGTTCGAGTAAGATACATGGACAGAGGTGAATCATCTGAAGCTATTGCCCATGATTTCCCTGAAGGATCTCCAGTCTGTGTTCATCTTCTCTATAGGCCTGGCCATTATGATATATTATACAGTAGATAAAGTCAAATGTGTTTAATTTTGAAATTAATTAATTAATACAATCAAATTTAACATCATTATTTAGATGGTTGTTTTATTTAAATATTAAAAAAAGAAAAGAAATTGATAGTTCCATATATAAATTACACCAACTCATCAAATATCTTAAGCTTGATTGAACTTATTTAATAGATTTTTAATTAAATAATTGTACACTCATACTATAGATTTACTTGCTCACAAATTATGTGTTTTTATGTTATACAATACTGTCTGAAAAGCAAATAAATTTTTGTTTCTAATGTTTCTTGGTGATGTGCAATAATAATAGTACTTTATTTTTTTTTTTATATGATTTTGAAATAAAAAGTTAAGTTTATTGAGATAGAGATTATATCCTGCAATTAAACCATAGAAAATACAAAACAGATTCATTTACCTAATATTAATTAAAATTTAAAATAAATAATTTATAGAAGACAATTATATTTACTTAATTATACTCTTAAAGCCATGGCACTGATTATTTTGTTCATTAAAAAATAAACTGATCAATTTGATTATGTAAAAATAATGCTAAAAATTAATTTGAAAATATTTAAATTTGTCATATTAAATATTTAGTATAATATTTGAGCCAGTTAAATTAAATACACTTATTTGTTATAATGAGTTTGTTGTATAACATATTGAATAAAGAATAAAGACTATTGAAACTATAATCTACTTAATTCAAAAATTAAAATGACTAATAATTTATGTTTGTTCAAATTACATTTTAAATGTATTATACTGTAAATTATATATCAATCAAAATAAATCAATGTAATGGTTCAATATACAGATTACTGTTATTTAAATATATAATAATACAAATACAGCAGATATATGCTAAAAAATATTGCAAATAATAATTACTTAGAATACTTATTTTAGTATGTAAATAGATAATATATTCTGTCCTGCCGGAACTTAAGTATAGCACTGGTTGTATTGTTTTTAAACTTATTTTAGTTTTTACCACCATTCAATATTTTGGTATTCTAGACACTATTTTAAAATGTAATGTCCAACAACACATTGTTGTTAAATAAAGTATTTTCTGTTTGTGGCTTGATATCTTTTTACTGTAAATAATTTTGACACTATTTTTTTTTTTATATTTGATGCAAATGCTTATTTAGATATGGTTTTTTTAGTACATTTGGTTAAATGCTATTAAATTTTAGTTTTTTTTTTTAAATTTTAAATTAAATATCACTTAATTGTACATCAAAATGTAGATTATATACTGTAATTTATATTCTGCTGTTTTTTGATCTCGTAATAACTAGAAACCCTGAGTTTATACTTTAGAATTGATATTAAGAATCTCGAGTTACAGTTTTTATATTCTTAAATATATAAAAGTATAAGCAATAATTTACATTTAATTAATGTTTACTGTAAATATGCACTTTAAATTATTGTTAACATTTTTTTTTTATATTATGACTAGGGCTGTGTGTTTGTAGGAGATTACTACAGGACCGGCTCAAGCAAAAATAGTGAATTAGGCAAAATAAAATTTTACCATCCCTAACAATATAATATCAGTATTTTGAAAATGCCGCCCTCTTAAGTGCTGCTTAATTACCGCTCTAAGCGTGGGCTTATATCGCCTACCCATTGAGCCGGGCCTGAATTGCTAGAAATTAAGATGTAACATAATTTAGATTAATGATGATGCAAAGCAAGATAATTAATTTAATGTGGTAGAGGTATCATATTAAAATATTTAATGAGGGGTAATGATATTAGAAATTATTTTTCTAACTAGAAAAAGTTTATTAACTTTATTAACATACTTGATTATCATATACACATTTTATACAAAAAAATAAATAATATTTAACAAACTATGGAATAATAATTTTTATAATTTTTATTTGTTTATGTTTTTAAAATTTATGAAATCAATGACCAACTTTTAGTAAAAATGTAAATTTAAACAAAGATAATTAACCGTTAATATCAAATACCGCATAAAACAGAGAATACACGTGTATGAAAGTTAATAGAAACCAATTGTTTTGAGTAATATACCATAAATAATAACCTATATAAAAATAACTATGATCAAAAAGACCAATGACACCTCTCCTAGATTAAGCTAATTGTAAAGTAAAACAGCTTTCTCAACACAAAGTTTGAAATTTGAATTTGGTATCAATGAATTCAATTTTGAACTTGTTTTGAATTTTCATGGTTTTTTATTTTTCTACAACTCTTTAACTAAAATGTTTACATGGGTACATTTTATGAATTATTTTTAAATTTTTGTCTTATTCATTTTTGTATACAAATAAAAATGATTGAAAATATAGTTTTTCTTGATACAACTTAATAGATCTTGATGCCTGTACACAGTATATTCTTCGGCCCACGCGTTAGTTTCCAAGCATCTGTTACTAGTGAAATTTACCAGTCTAATGAATCTAATGATTAATAGATTGAAATTTTTACATTAGTGCTAATGAAAAAAAAAAAATAAGAAATAATACATTTTTAATGCATTCATTGTTTGGGTAAAAAATAGTTGTCCTGAAAAAATGTGTGTAATCCTTCATGTTTAGAAAGAACATCAGGGGCTAACTTACAGAACCGTGGCTTTACTACACAGCAAAGCGTACTCATAGTTAACAAACATAAATGTTGTTAGTATGTAGTATGCACACAATGTGTAATACATATAATACTTGCACTAATAACTATGAACTATTTTCTTAAGATCTGAAACTTTATGTTCAAATACAATGATACATTAATTGTATTGCCAAGAAAATAATTATAGAAGTGATGGGAATTATCTAATGATTTTGATAATTGATATAACTAATAACAGATATATTATTATATATTAAAATCAGATTAATCAAATCACTCATAGCTAATAGAAGAATTCTGTAGATGTGTGAACAACCCACCCCTCCACCTAACTACATAAGTTGTGTTTAAATAATAAATTAAAACGACCCCTTTTTAAAAAATCCTGGCTACGCGCTTGAATATATTATATATGCAGTATAAGCTATTAAAATCTGTTAATAAGTTTGACTGTACTTGCATTGAAAAGAAATTTCCAAGATTATCATTCAATTATTTATATCAGCAGTTTAAAACATTTTAATTTTAATTAATTCAAATGAATCATTTAGCCATTTGACTATTCATATTTTGAATAATGATTTTTAAATTATTAGATTATACTTATTTTGACCACTTATCATTTGAATACTAATAATTCAACTATTCCCATCACTAGTTAATAGTAAGTTTGATATTGTATAACTATGCTTTACTCAGAATAAGAACAGACCAAGCGACGGACAAATCTCATTGTTGTTCGCACATCCATCCCCATTATAGCTGTCTCCACAAATATTTATTATAATTAAATAATTATCAAATCCACCACCAGATGGTCTGGCATCGCTAAACTCAGTTACGATGCAGTCTGTTCTTATTCTGAATAGAGTATAGTCTATACTTAAAG
This sequence comes from Acyrthosiphon pisum, assembly GCF_005508785.2. NCBI lineage: Eukaryota > Metazoa > Arthropoda > Insecta > Hemiptera > Aphididae > Acyrthosiphon > Acyrthosiphon pisum. The sequence goes on along the minus strand of NC_042494.1, from coordinate 43,047,890 downwards.
AAAGTAATTTTTATTCCAAAACTAATAAAGACATGGATTCAATCTCTTATTTTATTTTTTGTTATATGATGCTGTTTACTATAAATCTGGATCCTTAATTCTCATAAAAACAGCTAAAAACTTGTCTCCATTATTTCTTGTCACTTTTTTTCCTTCTTCTGAACTTGCGTACAGTTTATCAACAACAGGATCATCTTTCTGTAAACAAAATTTAGTTAAATCGTCATATAGTTACAAATGTTAACTAACAAAATTACCAAGTCGCCATCTTCTACACGTTTGAATAGACCATGTTCAGAAAAATGCTGAACCATCCATTCATGCAAATCTTTCACATCAGTAACTGTATACACCAGTGCCTAAAAATAATGACAATTATGTTTAAACATAAAGAGTTCAAGCAAATCAATGACAAACCATACTTCCTCAGCCAACACATAAGCGTACTCAGACAATGTAGTGTCATTGATGATTCTCCACTTGTGTTTGGATTTTTTGAAATGGGGGTCTGGGTAAAGAAAAAACATCTTTTTTATCTAAAAAAAATTAATATTTTAGCAAAGCAATTATCATATGATCTCAATCAACTGACTTGGCCTTTTTTAAAAAAATTTGGTAAGTATTTGATTGCATTAGTTCTTATACATGCTATATTATTATAGCAATTGGGTTGATTGGCCCTAAGTGCTTTAATTCTCTCGATGACATATTGAGATACTTTTACTCTTATCTCCATCCCGAGGATCATCGAGTCCGGAAACATGGGCGACATAGTAACTAAAATATTATTAAAAAAAAATTGAACAAATATTTCAACAGATTAAATTGATAAGTACTTACCTAAGAGACCACCATAACCACATCCAATGTCCAACATTTCAACACGCCTGTTATAAATGTTGGATTCTGTGTTTGTTACATCAGGGTATAGTGTTGACCAATCATAAGCCTCTGGGCAACTGGGACTGTTTAAAAAAGAAATATTATTAATTATTACTGAAATTATTGTATATAAGTATACTCAAATAATAAAATTATATTTACTAATCAAAATCGTGATCGGCAATAGGATTTGAATGAGCTCTTTGCCTATAGTACTTTTTTTGTGGCAATGATAACTCTTGCTTGTCCGTTTCATCTTCGTTTAATAGTCGTTTGGTTTTCTCCATAGTTTTTATGAAATGTTCTCCAAATGAATAGTAGTTTTAACTACTGCTTACGTAGGTAATTTACCTACTGTAGTTTGTAGTTAACATAGGAATCTAATTCAATCTATATTAAAATCAAACAATAATAATTTACCATTACCAATATGAATGCCTCATGGCTCTGTCCGCTCACCGCTGTCGACTGTGTCCTGTGAAGATAACAGACTGACAACTGTTAACCACGATTAAAGATATAAGATATTAATCGTGCTGTTAACTTCGGCTATTTTTTATAGTTAGCTTCTATACCATTGATAAGAGACCGGTTGATACCAGTTATATTAAGTTGCATTTACAACATTTATTAGGGGCACTTTTGAATTTAGTAACAGTGTCTATACTGTGCCAAGACACCTTTCTATTAAAAAACTTATTCTGTAATCTTGATCCAAGAATTCCAGATGATATAATTTCTTAAACCTAAGATCTGTTATGCAAATCATAATTAATTATCAACAAATGAGCGTGCACCGCGAGGCGTGGGCTCTTCTGCTAAATGCTTTTCGTGGAAAAAAATACGATCTACCCGATCTGGCCAACATTATACTGTTCCATAAACGACATAATATACGATTTAGCAGGGCCGAAATGCCTGAATTTCGTTTAGCCATTGGACTCCAATGAGCTATCGCGATCGTATCAAGCAAGCCCTAATACCAGAGTGATAATAATAGTTACAATAATTATAACATAGAAGTATATTTTATTAGAATATATTATAAATTATAATAAATTGAGTTGAATAAAATATTAAGATGCCTTACTTTAGAATTAAGACTATCGTTACGATCGATACTCAACAATGAAGCATATAATACATATTATGTAAATAGCATAAACTTAATTCAATTATCCAGGAGCCATGACTAATCATAGTACTTGAGAAATAAGTTGCGTAGTACACATCTCCGCACTGTATTGACTAATGACTTGCTATAGAACACATAACACATCAATACATAATACATCTTTACGACTTAAAATGTAATTACGTTAATTTTTTTATCAGGCTGGCAGATGACGAGTCTTGTTGCTTACGCAATCCATAAATTGTATGTATTTTTGATTTTTAGGGGAGAGGAGTGTAATGCGTATTTTAAACCAGGATCGAAAGATTTACAAGAGTCGGGAATGAACCAGTGGCGTTGAGTATGCTGTACGCACTTAAGGTAAAGCATTTGAACCACCTAAAATATTGAGTGGGTGGGTGCCTGGTCTATAGGTAAAAAGGATAATTAATTTAGCCAAGGATAATTAATACTATTGCTAAAGTAAGTAGGTACTTACTATATAGGTATATTTACGTAATACGTAGTTAGGTACCTACCAGTTACGTATTAGTGTATTACTTATAGGTACCTAACGCATTATTACAGATTAGTAGCCTGTGTCACTATACCTATCTAAAGTCTAAACGAATTTTTAAGATACCTAGTTTAATACTGTAATAATTATTTATCTCACATATCTATAAAAAAAAAAAACAATTCATAAAAGATTCTTTCCTTACATAAACAAATTATTTCAAATTGCAGCTAGGTAAAATTTCAATAAGTTCTGTAACATGTGAATGGAGTTTATTAAGTATGCAACGAATTAAAAATTGGCTGAGGATATAACGTCATGACGTAGGTATGTTACAGCAATAACTTACTGATTTGTCTATTTTAAAATATTAACAGGGATGTTGTAAGTAACATAAAAACATTGGTGCAAATGGGTGGAGGCTTGGGGGGACTTAGTCCCCCCACATTTCTGCCAAGTCCTCCCAGTTCAAAAGTCAGTAATTAGTACTGAGCATATATAATTTTTAGAAAATATTATAGGAGGGACTTTAGTCCCCCCAAAATAATTTGTCTATTTGCGCCTATGACAATCAGTGTTGGATAAGTACTCGTACCTATACATCACAAAAAACAAGTAAAATAGGTTTCAAATAATACATTATACTTATTACTTATATTCTTATTAATCAAACGTAACCAGCCATCTAGGTACGTTATTTGTATTTGACATTTGTTATATTGGTTGTAACTTGTAAAATATTTATATTGTTATAATAAGACAATTATTTACATTTTACTTTGTACCTAAGTGTAATATAAAGAATTAAATAAGTAGTTAATAAATAATATTACTAAAATACTAAATAAAGTTAGAACAAAACTTTATGTTTAAATTTATGTCTGATGATGTGGAGGGCAGTGAGGTAAGTAGGTGTACATAATTTTAGCGCCTCCTAAAATATAGAAGTAGTTGCTCTACTAGTGTCTGGCTCAAGTTCACAACGCACCAAGAGAGATATTTTCAAAATTAATAATCGTCAAAAATCAATTGAGAACAACCATCTATCAGGGCCGTTTGGATTCTAGGTAAAGGTACGGTTCCCCTGCAACGTCTGGACGTCTCTAGAGTCATTACCGGTCCGGACATGGGTCGGCATCTGACGGGCCGTGTAGTTCCATTGTTTGATGCTGGAGGGAAACGGTATGGTAAGATTATTATCTAGTAGCAATTACACGCTTTTTATTATATTTTAAAGAGAGTTATGAGTATTTTTAGATGTACAAACAATTTAAGATTTTTAAATACTCATAACTCACTTTAAAATTAAATTATAATAAAAAGCCTATGTCATTGCCTAGATAATAGTCTTACCTTTAAATTTTATAAGAGGTCAATTCACTCTAATTTTTAAACTAACGGAGCTAAACGTGATCTTCTGAGTGTAAAATTTTCTATGTTAAGTACTTGTAAGACGAAGACAAAAAAGACGTAAAGTCACTGTAACGTCCCTTTAACTAACTAGGGTTTGTTGAATTTATGATTATTTACATCTAAATTTAATATTAAATTTGAGATAAACTTACCTTATATTTTTTCAGATACTTATTGGGTATCTACCACGCGACCATACAATACATTTTCGGTAGGTAGGTACCTAAACACACCCCACTAAGCTTCCATCCCATATGTTATTAATATTATGGATATCAAGCAAAAAATAAGTCAAGTTCCAAAATATACTTAAATTAGATATTAAAAACAAGAATTTCAATATACAATTAAATTAAATAAGAATTTCTACTGAGATGTATTTAATTATAATATTGTATATTTTAAAGTATAGCCTATTGGAATCATAAACAAAAAACCCTATATTATCATATTGTAGTGTATAAGTAATCTATTCACACTGTAATACAGCAGACGCTGAGTATACATTTTTATAATACTATATCGTATATTAGGGCGTGTGTATAGCGTAGCCGGTATACACAGTTGGTCGTTGGTTTATATTACGCCTCGTAACATTATTATACACCGTGTCACCGTATCATTATATTTATTACTATATTATATATATCCGATCTTATTATTATTTACCTTTAGTTTCTATATATCTGTGTACTTCAACATAGCCGATAAGATGAATAACTATTTGATACTTCAACTTCATCGTAGAACGTACACAAATATAAGTGTGTGCTTACTGCTTACCTAATGCTTATATATACCTACTTGTTTTGCAGGAAATCATCTAAATAAACTAATCCTATAGTAAATTAATGGAATTATAATAGATAAACTTATAACAATGACTTTAACGATATAACAAATTAACATTAGGTAGGTACTTACCTACTTTTAATTGTCGTGTTAGTTGTAGATACGACTTCCACATTATAAGTACATACCTGGCTACCCTATATATTGCCTAATATAAAAGTTCCATAGACACATAGGTAGTACACCTCAACTGAACTGTGCGTGTAGCCGTTGATTATTTATACTGTATGTCTACATAAATGTATAATTAATTTAATTAACTTAATGTAATTTGTTTAAAAGTGTTTTAGTTATGGAACAGTGGAAAGGCAAAGTAGCGATAGTAACTGGTGCCAGTGCAGGAATCGGTGAGGCAATCGTTGTCAAGTTAGTGAAATACGGCGTTCATGTTGTAGCGCTCGCTAGAAGAGAAGTTAAACTTAAGGTTATTTTTCTTAAGTATTCACGAACATACATTTTTTTAAATCTGGATTTTAATTAAAATTTTTTTTTTATTAATCAACCCGCGGAAACTTAGGCCATTGGGTGGTTTTTAATTGTGTGGGAGGGTACTGTACAGTGGCGCAACTAGGGCTGAAATGTTGGGGGGGCTGTGGCCCCCACCTGACATTACATGAAAAGTAACCCCCACACCCCCATTTATGTTCACTTTAAAATATAAAAAATCATACAAACAAAATCAATTATTAATTTACTCAAGTATTTATAATTACACATTATTTTTTAATATTTATATTAGAATTTTCAAACATTAAAACAATATTTTTGATTAATACCTTTATGTTATATTATATCACTAATTACGTTTTAAAAATGCCATGTGGTTGTCAGTAATATTGCAGTCTGGGGGTTATTTTTCCTAGGGTCGGGGGTTTTTTTTCATACTATAAAATTATGTGTAATAATCTTACCAAATACAAAATAATATATATCATACCGACATAAATTGTTTCCATAAAACGAATACAGCTTATGATTAAATAAAAATTTAAAAAATTAAATAATTACATTGAATAATTTATTTTGAGGGGCTATTACAAGTTTTGGGGGGGCTAAGGCCTCCAGTCCCCCCCTAGTTGTGCTTATGGTACTGTAGGTTTAAACACGTTTACACAGTTTGGAAGATTTTTTAGTGGGCATCCGTATACGGTATCCTATAGGTATCTGCCATGCCCGGGTGGGAGATGGCGGCTAAATTTAAATTGTAATATTATTTTATAGGATAATTTCTAAATAATAAGAACAATTTAGTAGGTGAATAATAAAAATGAAAAATGTGAATGCAACTTATATTAGTTGTATAATAATATAAATATTTGTAATTGTCAGACGCACGGACTACAGAACATATAACATTGCCACATAGGCATACCTATAATATACATAATATAATGAATCATATAAATACAAATCAGTAAAAACTGTTGACATTTTGAATACATACATTCATACATTTCATTCAAACTATTGTAAATGACAATCGGACCATATGAATTTTAAAACTTTTTCTGAGTAGAACTAGGTTTTTTCAAAAATATTCAAGGTTTTGTTAAATATGGATGATGTTTTTTCGTTTTTTAGCTTTAAATTAGGTAAAATAATGAACACTAAAATATAATAAATAAAAAATCCTCATAAAGCTTTATTATATATGGCCAGGGTTCTTGGCTTAAAGCATCTAAAATAATCAAAATAAATAATAAAGCAATTCCAAATAACAGTAACCCCATTAAACACAAGAAATTCAAAAAATAGGGAATTTCATATTTTTCCTAATATATTTTAAAACACTAGGTATATTTTTGCATATACCGATGGGAAAGAACAAAAAAATAAGTAAAATGCATAAAAACAATCAAAATAAGCAAAAATATGCACTTTAAAATCGTATAGTAACATAAATACTAACATGATATCAATAAATCCATTTCCTTAGAACTCTTAGAGATTTTAAGCCAAGCCAAGAAAATAAGTAATAACCAAATACTACGAGTTCCGAAAGTTGGTTATAACTTTTGGCTTTGAAATTTAGAGTTAGGTATATTGCAAATATGTTTACTAATAACGTTATTGGTAACAAATCCTACGAAAAAAAGTAAAAACATGTTAAGTTCATTTCAAATAGGTAGACAAATTATTTTTTTGTACAAAATCGTATTTAAAACTGATACAATCAAGGGCGCCCATATGGGGGGGGGGCAAGGGAGGGACATGTCCCCCCCTGGAAAATTCCGAAAATCTTGGAAAATTGTTCATTGTGATTAGAATCTATTTTTTTAGATAGAATTTAAAAATTTAATTTAATATATGAAAATCTATATTTTGTTTATGGCAATATGGCATTTTGGTTTATTTACCTACTTTGGCAAATCAGGTTATCACCTATAAATAACCACACGTTTTTTCCACCATAATATTTGATTTATGATAACAGATTTGTGTATTGTTATATCAATTTATATATGATAAAGAAATACGGAAACGGAATAGCTATTTTTATACATGCACATTGTCTTTTATTATTACACCATTCACAAAATTTTATCAAATTATTGAAGAGTCATAAAAACATGAAAAAACACTGTGGTATAATGATTCAAAAGTTACAGCAAAATTGTTTTTAGACAGTATGAATTCAAAAAAAATAAATGTTTTTGAGCAAATAAATGCTACAGTACATAAAGAAGTTGAAGATAAAAGAAAAAAATTGAGACCAATCATAAAATCAATACTGTTTTGTGGACAACATGATATTGCCCTTAGAGGAAACACTGCTAATAAAGGTAATTTTGTTGATTTATTGAAATTTCGGATTGATTCAAGTGATAATATTTTGTCAAATCATTTTGACACGGCCTCTGGGAAATCCAAATATGTATCACATAGAATTCAAAATGAAATTATTCAAGTTTGTGGTCAAGTAATTCGTAATGATATTGTATCCCAAGTCAATAATTCAGTTGCATTTTCTTTACTGGCTGATGAAACAGCAGATATTGCGGGAAAGGAACAGTTATCTATTGGTGTAAGATATATTGATATAAATTATGTAGTGCATGAAGAATTTATTGGATTTAGTGAAATACATATTTTAAATGCAGAAGGTATATCAAAAAGTATATTAGAATCAACAGAAAAATATGGTTTAAATATGTTGAAACTTGTTGGCCTAGGTTTTGATGATTG
>NC_042494.1:43035286-43039294 GCF_005508785.2 Acyrthosiphon pisum | reverse complement strand
AAATAATAAATATATTTGGTGTTAAAAAAGAAATTTACAATTTTTATTTGAAAACTAATGTTTTAATAAATTGAATATAATTAATGTTTTATGACGTGTTGAATCTATATTATTAATTAAATAGAAATTCAATAAAATACTTTTATGGTTAATTGGTTAAAAATTTGTTTTATAAATGGATTGATAAATTAAAATTTTGTCCCCCCCTTAAGAATTTTCCTATGGGCGCCCTTGGATACAATATAAACATTTAAATATTTATTGTAATTTATTACTATAGTTTAACAACTATACACCTGGAAATTATTTATATGTACCTACAAGTAGTTTTATAAAATATATTGAAGGAATTAGCAGAATCACTTAATGGAAAAGGAAATAATCATGGTACTATTCACACAAAAGTTTGCGATGTGACAGATGAACAAGCAGTGAAAAATGTATTTTCTTGGGTCGATTCTACACTGGGAGGTGTTAGTATTTTAATCAATAATGCTGGAATCGCAAGAGTATCAAGTCTTCTTAGTGAGAAAAAATATATTTATATTTAATTGGTATATTTTTATTATACATTTTACATTATTAATTGATTTAATAAGATGGAAAACTGGAAGATTGGCAAGAAATGATGAATTTAAATGTGTTAGCATTAAATGTGTGCTCAAGGGAAGCTTATCAATCAATGACAAGAAATAAAATCGATGGTCATATTATTCAAGTGAACAGGTAAATAGCTTATGTTCAAAATTATGATTTATTAATTAATTATGACTTGATTAAGATTCAAGTGTACAAAATAATTAAGTATAAAAAAAATATTTCCAAGCTAAAAAGATAATAATGAATCATTGTTTATTATTTTATAATTTTATATTACTTTTCTACGTTTATCATACAGTGTTGCTGGTCATAATATAACACCATACTTTGCCATGAAAATGTACAATGCTTCAAAACACGCGGTCGGAGTCTTATGCGAGGGACTTCGTCACGAACTACAGTTAGTAGGATCAAAAATCAAAGTGTCGGTATGTACAAATTACAAACAATCCTAAGCTCATTTAACAGCCACACATAACGCGGCAGGTACGCGCGCGTATCATACGCAGTTTTACGATTTACATTTATCCATTATTTAAGTTCGTACGGGCATGATGGAGCGTATGTTTTCAAGCCGTCGGCGCGTTTATGTATAAGTACGAACTTGAATAATGTAAATCGAAAAACACAAAAACGTACCGATGCTGTGAAATGACCTGTATACAGTCTAATAATCAAGTCCATAACTTTTATTGTGTTTATAAAATACCTATTTTAAATATAGAGCATTAGTCCGGGAGGAGTTTCAACAGACCTTTTATTAGGTATTCTTGAACGCAGTAGAGAACCAAATTCAACAGTTCAAGTAAATAACATAAAAATACTTCAAACTGAAGATGTTGCTAACGCAGTTATCACCACTTTAGCCACTCCGCCAACTGTACTTGTAAGTTATTTTGTTAGGTACCTACATTATTCAAAGATAGGTACTTATAATTAACAATGATAATATATTAATATCCAATTAGTGACAAATAAAAATAATTTTTATGTATCAACAAAACAACAACACAATATCAGTTTTGAAAACCGCAAACTAACAACGCTTATAATATTAATATAAATCATAATGCTTAAATTACCTAGGTACCTATATACATAGTTTTAAGCTTTATAAATTATAATTTAGTGACCTATATTGTTACCTATATAAGCTGTTACTCATTGCTCATTAGCCATTGCATATTATCACAAAGATACTAAGCTGATTTACTAAAATAATTAAGATTAAATTGAGGGATAGGTACCTATTTAACACATAAAAATAAAGTAATAATGTTTTTATCACATTCGTGTACACTGTAGATAGCTGAATTGACCATCATAGCCAATGGATCAACAATACAAGCACATTTTCAACCATCGGATGCAGTAGTGAAAAACTTATTAAATTCATAAAAATATGTATTTTATATAAGACACAACTATATTATGTATTTTTTTGTATTACAATGGATTAAAAATGATTAATATTGTTATTATAAATTACTCTTACGGTTTTACAAATAAAACATCAATTTAAAAAATAAAATAATGCGATGCGTTTTAAGTTTTAACTGGGTATACAACTTTTTGTAAATGATAAATAATAATGTCCACTGCAGTAGTCGGTAAGTAGAGATAAATCTAGTGATTTATACAGAATGTTAATTAAATTAAAAATTTTTTTCATAATAATGTAATCATATGGTGGGTAATAAATACATTTAATATTTATTATATTTTTATTGTCTTTTATTTTATCTGCACAGTTTGTGAGTAAATAGGAAAATTTAGAAATTAAAATATTTAAGTAATATAAACAAAATTATGAGATATATTTCAATAATAAGTCGATTATTATTTATTAGTCAAAAAAGGAATTGCCAAATTGGGTACATATACCTATACCTATTTTAATTAAATATAATTTAATTTAGTAACTAATACTGAATTAACTAAAAAAGAAAAATTAATTTTTGGTGTGTGAGAAAAGTTACTATGTATTTTCTGTTGTTTTTTTTAACCAATGTAAGAAAAACTCACTAGGAACTTGAATTATTAAGTTTTTGAGTTTTGACCGGGTAACAAAAAAGGTTCCTCACGAACACACGTACCGATACATCGAAAATAAAATAAAAAAGTCGACAATATCATTATCATACATTTATAAATAGCACAAAAATATCCAAAATGTTTTGACAATTTAATCATGTCTAGTAATTGATAATTTGAATATATATATATAATATAAATTTATATAATAAATCACTGCAATATTTGAGACCATTTGAAATGTATATAGCACATACGACCTACGTCTACTTCACTATTATTACTATTATACCAAGTACCAACTATTGCACTCTCATTATTTTTTGTTTATTTTGAAAGTCGAATACAAAGACAAATAACAATAAAATATGAAATCAATGTCATACCCTCAAAAATATAACCCTTCATAATTTTTGTTAAAAGTTGATCTTACTCTGAGATCACTCAAAATTCATAAAAAAAACGATTTTGGTGAAAGCGTTTTATCTATATTGCGCGTGGGTCCGAGAGAGAAAATAAATATTGCGGTGACATCCTCTTAAGTAAAATACAAATCACGATGTAGAGAAGATAATATCTTAGAGATATTTTAAGATATTTTAAGATATTATCTTCTCTACGTTGTGATACAAATGATTTATAATTGGCACGAGTCACCGGTCTGCAATTACAATATTATCATTTTCGATAATATTATGTTCGTCTATTAAATAATGATAATTTCCTCGGTATTCTCAGACAAGATTATGAAGTATCCGTAGACCGTATGCGTGAACCATATTATTACATGCTTTTCTTTAACTCACAATGTTTCATTCATTCCTGTTGTCTTCAAATCTTGCGAGTTCAATTTAAGTCACTTCTACATGACCTAGGAAGCTCAAATTTTTTATGGAGGTCTAGGGTCGGTGACAATACATGACCCCCAAAAAAAAATTAAAATTAAATAAAATTAAATTATGCTTTCAAAAAATGTTTATAAAATAAAATAATATGACGTTATAATAATGTTCCGATTGGTACTAATGGTGCGGTAGCAGTATAGCACTCCCTATTTAATTTTAAAATAAAAAAAAATTTGCAATTATATCTGTTATAGTAAATAGTAATAATTTAAGTTTACATTTTGTCAAAATAATTTAAATGATCAAAATATAGGTACCTACATTTTAAGGATGACAGTAATGTGCTAAACAGTTCCCACCCATAGTATAAGAGTACCATGTAACATTGAAGCCCTCGAAGAAATGAAAAGAATGAGAGAATTACGATAATTACGATCTTACATAGTTCCTAATAATATTCAAATGTACCGTAAATAAAAAAAAAATGTTTTCAAAAAATCATTTGTTTCTAAATTATTGTTATCACTAA
>NC_042494.1:43023047-43035186 GCF_005508785.2 Acyrthosiphon pisum | reverse complement strand
AATAATCGACCTAATATTGAAATATATCTCATAAATTTTGTTTATATTACTTAAATATTTAATTTCTAAATTTTCCGTATTTACTCACAAACTGTGCAGATAAAATAAAAGACAATAAAAATATAATAAATATTAAATGTATTTATTACCCACCATATGATTACATTATTATGAAAAAAATTTTTAATTTAATTAACATTCTGTATAAATCACTAGATTTATCTCTACTTACCGACTACTGCAGTGGACATTATTATTTATCATTTACAAAAAGTTGTATACCCAGTTAAAACTTAAAACGCATCGCATTATTTTATTTTTTAAATTGATGTTTTATTTGTAAAACCGTAAGAGTAATTTATAATAACAATATTAATCATTTTTAATCCATTGTAATACAAAAAAATACATAATATAGTTGTGTCTTATATAAAATACATATTTTTATGAATTTAATAAGTTTTTCACTACTGCATCCGATGGTATGTAAAGTAAGTTTATTTTCAACTTTTTCGTTCATGTATTAAGTAGTATTAAGAAAAGCATGTTTTTAAAAAAAAAATTTTTTTTTTATTATACCTATAATATGAGTACATAATAATATATGAGTACATGACAATATTTTTGCAATAATATTTAATAAGTAAAATAACTCGGTGGTACGGGATACCTAACTATGTATAGTCATAATAGACAAGAGACATATAATATATATTATAGTCGCGTATAATGCAGTATCCAATCCAAAAACATCGATTATTAATGATGCGCGATATTATATTAACTTTTATAGAAAACGGGTAAAATTAATACAATTTACTGTAATAGTTTGAAAGTGATGAAAATATTACCTAACTCATAATATAAGAGTGTGAAATGTTTAATTCTTATTTCGTATTATACCTATCGTAGTCTTATATATAGTGAAAGTAGGCGTATAGACCATATAATAATATTGTAGGTACTAGAGCCCGAAGGTTTCACGATCATATTGTATTTAACTGCTCAAGTATAATAGTGACACGAGAACGAGAGCAACGGGTATTGGTAACAAATATAATAATAATTACAGTTTTAAAATCATGTCTGTAGTAGGTTGGCTGATAGACTTAGGTATATACAGTTGCATAGATCATAGATCATATTATCCGATATCTGAAAACTGAAGGCAACGCATATCTATTACACATCAATAAAATATCATAATATATAAGCACTCACTTAACCTTCAATTTCCGAGGATTACCCCATTATGCGTATTATATATATTACTATAATATGCACCACGCGGTCACGCAGCTCTCGCTGAAATCGAAATTTAAACAATAAGTCTGGATACAATTTAATGATAATAGGTATTAAGGTATATACGCATATAATGCTGTAAGGGAAACGTGATATATTTAATCGTTTTTTTTCCCACTTAACTATTCTTACAGCGAATTCAAATTAATTACATATTTACATATAATATATGTGCTAGGTATATAAGCGTATAAATATTAAATAATGTATGGAACATGGAAATATATTTTTTGTATATTACTAGCTCATTATTCTTGCACGGCATTAACCGTGACAAATTAAATGTCCGTGAATTTACCCCTTCTTAGACTCCGTTGCAGGTAAAGCTACACAGACTTTTAACACAATTATTTTGGGTAATTTTGACCAAATATAAAATACGCAGGTCTAAAATTATATCCAATTATTATAAATATTTTATTATTAAATATTTTTTAGCTGTCTTATTTTGGCTGCAACTTGTTTGCGCACAATCCATAATTTTTACATGAAAAATCGGAACTCGTTTGCGCACATGGTTATATTAAATGTACAACTGGTTTGCGCACACGAAAATAATAATATTTTTGTCACTAGTCGCTAGTCTCACGGTATAAAACCCGGTGTATGTTATCGGCCTTATCGTGGTTTATGACTATCATAGTGTTATACAAATTACAAACTATCAGCGATTGAAATTGATAAGATGTAACGGGGACGCTGTGTATCATTTATATGTTATTTTACATGTTCCCCGCGTTACAGATCCACCCCCCGCCGGCCTGATATTTGATAAGCTTTCAATCGCCATAAATATATATAGGTCTATAGACCTAACACAGTACGTCTCGAGAACTTATAGTGTGCGTATATAGAATCAAATAATGGGAAACTGTTATTGCAAAAAATAATAGACACGTATAATATATTATATCCTATTCGTATATACCTATACCAATCATATTATATTAAAATTAAAATTAACATGCATTTTTAACTTGAACAAGAATTAAATATTATTTATTACAATTATTAATAAGCAAGTATTAACATACATTTTTAACCACACCTATGAATACATTCATAGACAGTCCTAAGTCTGTTAAGGGGGAAGGAAAATGTATGCAAGTACTTTAATAATAAAGAAATATTAATATGCAAGGTATTAAACTACTAAAGTCTAAAAGGTAACTGTGCGCAAACCATGTGTAATGTGTATGATTACGACTCGACTGTTCCCAAGACCCAAACGAGTCGTAGTTTTGTGCCCAAACAAGTTGTCTTTTTGGTATTAGTGCGCAAACCTGTACCGCCCATTTTTAGTTTTGAGCTTCGTTTACGGACGTATTCAGTTTCCTATTTTTTTTAGTTTTTTTTTCCATAAATTTCAACAAAATTTTATTCGTTGAGTCAAAAAGCTTAAAAATTTAATAAAAGGCTCCTAATATATTGTTACAATGACAGATGAAAAATATTAAAAATACATAGTCACAATTTTTTTTATAAGCATTTAGAGTTCGAATTTCAACAAAAGGCGTAAAAATCACGAAAATGTGCAAATTATTTTGAGTTAGAAATTCCTAAAAATGTTTCTTTTTTAATCTAAGATTTTAAAATGTAATACAAGATTCCTTATAAGATTATCTACCTTTATGAAAAAAAAAAATTATAAGAAAGTCAAGTTAAATTTTTATGAGCGTTTAAAGTTAGATATTCACTAGATTTCTCAAGTAGCAATTTTCTTATTTTGTTTTAATTCAAAAACGAATAATAACCGTAGACACTTGAAATGTATATCATATGTTTATTTTATCAATTCCTATACTTGATAAAATGTTCATATTCAGTGGCGTAGCCAAGATTATGCGAAATGAGGGGTGTTTTAAGTATAGATTAAAAAGTATTAAGTTTTTACAGTTTTCGTATATAAATAAATTAAGGGTTCAGAACTTCACTTGTTGCACTAAAAATTATCGAAATATGCAGTCAAAATTCTCAAAATATGCTTAAATATAATATTATAATATGTACTATGTAGCAACATTTTTATATTATTTTTGAAAATCATAAAACATATTGCAATTTTGATAATAAAAAACTAAAAATTAAGTAGGTATATAAACCTGATAAATCAATAAATATAACAACTTAATTTTTAAAAATACTGGCATACAATACTAGGTTAATAAATAAGTAATAACGAATAACGTGATATGCGAACACCGAGATAAACGAACACGTACTATACACGTACATCATGATGTTCATTTATTCGTACAATCTACAATCTAGATGTCAATTATAGTTTGAACACAGTTTTGTCACAAAGAGACTTATGAAATCTTACATATGCGAACATAGGGCCAACTGTAACCAAGCTCCACCAACAACTTTAACAGCCCTCCCAAACATTTATTTAATTTGTGAAAAATGCAAATCATGATAGGATTTGTGGCATAACAATCTTATAATTTGGGAATACAATTTTTTTTTTTCAAATAGCGTTTGAACGGTCGGCTACAACCGAATGACCGATTCGGTGATACCCGATTGAGCAGGGTCCAATTTTTTTTTTTGGATTGATACCTGCAGCTATTGAACCACAACAAAATAGCGATTCGTCCGTTTCCACATTGAGTGGCGGTTGGGTTTAACCGTCTATTAACATTCAATATATTTACTAATTTAAATTAAAATAAACATTAATATTGGTTTAATACCATACATTGTATTGATAGATATAAATATGATTCAATACGTAAATTGTCAGTTTTGTCCAACTAGATCTGGGATTTTTCCCACTGTGTGGCGGTTATTCCGACTCTATCGCATCACACCGGCGGATTACAGGCTCACGCCCTGCAGCAAACTCGCGTGCACCGCTGTTTGCACGATGAGGTTTAGTTCGGTTGTTTTCAAACTCTAACGTCTCGATCGAAACTCGCGCCGGGACGTACTCGATGTCGGCCGAAGTAAACCGCACTGCGATGTTCGGCATCGAACTAGGACGGTGTATCGCGGCGGATCCGCAAGATCTGCACGGCTTGACAGCTGCACGTCCGCTTGGGCCCTAACTGCAACGGTGACGAGACGGGCGACACGGACGTCTCGATCTTGACTTCAGTGGCAACATGTGCCATTATTGTCTCGACCAAAACCGTTTCCATCGAGTAGCCGGCAGACGGTGGATCTGTCGATGATGTCGGATCCTGCGTCGAGGCGGATCACCCGCAGAAGCAGTCTGCACCATGATGTTTGGCATTGAACTGTATCGCCTGCAGGTCGCCAGACCGGCGAAATCACCGCGACCTGCCCGATATGATTTTGCTGGTTGGGCCATTTCTTAGCTCGTCGAAAACTCGGTACCTACGTCGCGATCGATTCGGCGGACGGTGAGTGAATCTTAGCTTCGGACAATGTATTCTGTACTGCAAGTGCAGCGATATTCTACATATTTATAGATATATACACATAATATATATTAATATAGTGCATATTATGAAAATTGCATTATAACTTTTAGTATATAATAATGAATTATTCGTATAGTGTTCGTATAATGTTCATTGTATAACAATAACACAGAAAAAAATAATAAACTGCCTGAAATAGAAACGAATAATGTAATATTTTTCAAACTAAATTTTATAAACTTTTGTCTCGGGAATAAGTATATTAGTTTATTAATTATTATTATTAAATGTTGATTTTAAATTTTTAAAAAGTGTGCTAAATTCCCGGGGTTTCCAAACGTATTTTAAATTTAAATTTGATTTTAATTCATTAAGCTATAAACCCATTTATGTAGGTAAAATTAAAAAATAATTTGGTAATCTTTATATTTTTCTACCTATTTGTTTAATATTGACTAGTACATGAATTTACTTTGAATAGAACCGTTATAAAAACTTAATTAGTAGGTATAGACAAACAATCGTAACCGCGGACAATAATATTATATACTTATCTTAATAGCGCAACAATCATATATAGGTACTATTATAGGTATATACTATAGGTACCTACTATGGAAAGCACAGGACTAATTAACAGTTGTTTAAAGCTCAGAAAATATTTTTTTCAAACATCGTTTACTGAATAACATAGATTAGAATATAAGATAACTAATGAAAGATTTAATACTTAAATTAAAATGGATACATTTTTAGAGGGGCTAATTTTAATATTGGTGGGGCTAAGCCCCTTCAAGCCTCCCTCCCGTAAATTGCTCCTATGGGCATTATCTATGGGATATAGGCTATATTAGGTATATAATATATTACAAGTTTAACAATTATTCATTTGTACATTGTACAATACTACATATAACAGACATTTTAGCAGAAGTCAGTATTCCAATAGTTCTGAATATTTGGTTT
This sequence comes from Acyrthosiphon pisum, assembly GCF_005508785.2. NCBI lineage: Eukaryota > Metazoa > Arthropoda > Insecta > Hemiptera > Aphididae > Acyrthosiphon > Acyrthosiphon pisum. Next base: position 43,029,523 of record NC_042494.1, on the reverse strand, counting down.
CGATTACCTTTTTGGAAGTTTGATTTTGCAGTGATCAGTATCTTTGTTATGTCACGAATTCACGAAAATATGCTTAAATTATTTTGTAACTTTTTTATTTCATTATTCATTAATCAATTTAGACACTTGACACTCTGTTATGTTTAATGATATACCTATGTATAATGTTTATATCATTGTAATATTGAATATTGACCATACGGAGATCGATAGACAATAATATTTAAAAAAAAATAAAATAAATACTTTTAGTCTAAAATTACTACTAATGACTAATCAAATGCTGCCCTCAAAGATTCTATCAAAGAATGGTCTCCTTCACCATCGCGTTATTTTTATGTTATTTATTATTTATTATTATGTAATAATTATTAATTATACTATATTTTACTTAGATATTGTGTTTAAAACACTGATTGTAAGTTTTTCAGATAAAAAAAAACTAATAGCAATTGCTAATTATTAATAATACAGATAAACTATACCGCCAAGGTAACACTGATCATTTTATTTAATTCCAAGATAAGATGGGAAGAAAATGAATAACTTTCAATTACAAATACATTCATTGCTCCACTCAGAATCTAGAATAAAAACAATGTATTTTTTGAACATTATTTTAAAACGTTTCACTGATGGTGTAAAACCCTAGATTATGACAATGGTAAAACGAGAATTTTCTTTTATCAGAACATAAACCTAATTATTTTTCAAGGAATTATTTAATAGGTATATCGTATAATATACACGATAACATCGATTCAATCATTTTCCATTGTATTCAGTATATATTCAGTAAATAATATTGTCTTTTGGAGGTTTTCCTAGCTCGGCTTATAACATAATATCTAAAAAAGATGGGCAAGTGGATGTTGCTCTGCTGTACAGTAGGTTACAATAGTGGGTCACTGTAATGGATGGTGTTAAATTTGAATTCAATGATATAAAGTCATTGTATAAGAAAAACGATTCCGAGCGAAGACGGTCAGTCAACCTATATGATATTACTAAGTATATTTTATGATATTATTGTGAATAAAGTAATTTATATATTTACCTATTTACGTGTAATTTTGTGTTAAATTTTCAATCCTTAGCTATAAGAGTTGAACATTTTATACATTTTTTTAACTACAAAATAATTATTAAATTTTAAATGTGATAAATTTTGTCAACATTTGAAATTTAAATGCTTATAAAAAAAAATATGCGCCTATGAATTTTTAATATTTTTCAACTTCTATTTTAACAATATATCAGGAGCCTTGCATTAAATTTTCACGCTTTTTTACCCAACAACTACAATTTTATTGATATCCATAGGAAAAAAAACTTATAAAATTGGAAACTGAAAATGTCCCTAAACAGTTCAAAACAAATCAAAATATTTTGAAAATTTTATCGTGTACTTATAGAAAATGCAAATATATAAGCAACCAGTGAAAATTTCATGTAGGTATATACGTTCATTTGTTTTAGTGTTACACCAAAAACCAAAATCGATTTTGTCGAAAATTATATATACATATACAAATATTTGTATATAAATATTCTCATTTTCTCTTAATTTGTATACAAACAACATATAATATACAACATATATGTTGTTTTTCCAGGCGCTTTTGAGAACTATTGGGAATTTTGACCTCTAGAATGCACCAATTAAATTCACTTTCCTATCAGAAAAGATACTGTTGAAGAAAATCTAAGCATTTTTACTGCCCCGAACAGTGATGATTGATGACAGATACAAAAAAAAAAAAATTTTAATAAAAACGCTCATCATTGTAAAATCAATACATTATTCATCACTCTGCTCAGGATCTAAAATTATGTTCCGCCAAAAGGACTTACTCCCGCGAGCATAGGAATTATAGCAAATAGCGTTTGAGATTGGGGCCCAAATGTGTTTGATTTGTCTTTGAATGTTTTAATACTGATCTATTGGGCATTTAATTTTTACTATAAAAGAATAGGTTAGGTTATATGTACTTATATTTTTATTGATTGATCATTTAATTTTTTTTTACGTCCAATTGTCCCCACTTACATTTGTCTTAGATCGGGTAAAGATAACTAGTTATAATTTTAGTCCTAGATGGACAGATACCAGTATACCACCACTTACCTTCATAGTTTCCATCAAACAGGTATAATTTAGTTTATAAAGATATGATTATTTAACTATACAATAAAGTTCATCTAATTCTTAGTATACTTGACAGCATTTAATATACTATTATTTTATAACTTAAGCTAACTCTATAATACAATATATATATATATAGTTAGTTTAACTATATTTCCAGTTAACTAAGATTATTTTGTAAATATCTTTCGATTAAGTATTGTGTAATGATTAATGTACCTACCTATGTTTGTATATTGATGAAGTATATAGGCGTATAGCTATACTTCTATACTCTATATAGCCATATAGGTACGAGGTACCTATATTCTAAACATACATTATAATATATATAATATGCACGTCACGCGTTATATAATAATATATGATATAAAATTATATTTCATCTCATAATACTATATAATATTATCATCATGGGCGTATCGCATGTAATACCTACCTATATATTATATACCTGGTTAGAAGTATTCGATTCACTCGCACGACATCCCGACCCCCGTCAAACGTGTACGTTGTACGTACACTAAACCAATATATATATATATATATATATATATATATTTATATAATAATATTATTTTAATAAATTAAATACGTATATATAATAGTATGTAACAACAATCGCCGAAGGAATAAAAAACCCGTACACGGCCATACGACAAACACAAACACACACACACACACACACACAAACTCATATTATACACCTTTTTACAGAGGCCGACACCGATGTTTACATCACGCGTAACGCATGTCGCAAGACCTTTCCCGCTGCTGCAGCGGCAAAATAGCGTCGGATAAGACTTGGGTTAGGAGGTGCACATAATAATGATATAATATACGAACGTCTCTCCGCTATGACCGTATGACTTGACGAGCGCACATGGACGCAGTCGTGTCTAGCCGTTTTTCGCGTACACACCGAGAACATAAATTGGTAGGTAGTATAATAATATTATTATAATCGAACGCCACAACACAAAATCAACAACTGAAAATCGCAGAATACAATTTGATTCTTACCGTTAAATACACTTTTTAAGTACACTAATATTTTGAACACTGCACGGAATCAAAATGTCTTTCAAAACGATAATCGCTGTTGTAGCGGTAGTCGCGATATGCTGCAGCTGCAACACTGGAGCTCTGAAACAGGTAAAACAAGCATTTATATACCTGTATCGTTTTATTTTACATTTAATACTAGCTTTCGGTATTTTATAGGTAATTAATTAATTAATTAGTTTAATTATATCACCTGGATGCATGTTATATCGCCATATCGGTATGATTATATGTTTTTTAAGCTCATCGTTGATTTTCAGTATACTTTATATGAATATACGTATCGTTAATTAAAAATGTTAAATGTACCTACCAAATACAATATCGTAGAACAACTACGGGAAAAACCAAAAGATACAAGTGCACAATGGCATATATTATATAGTACAAAGGCTGCATCATGGGTAAGATATGTCATTTTTATGGGTCAGCCATTTTTTACGGTACTTCGTTTAGATTGCACATTAAATGCAGTCATGTAGATCAGGGGCGTATTTACGAGGCGGATATGGGGACAAATCCGCCCCCATGGCTCTTTAAATGTATGTCTATTATTATATTATAACTATTACATCGTAATCTGTAAGCTAAAATTCTTGTCATCCACCCCCTACAAATAATACTAAATACGCCACTGATGTAGATGCAGTATAGATAATTTGCATATTATAGGTACTGATAACTTTTAACTCTTGACTCAACGTGCAGACATTCATGTGAGTATATAAACAAATTTTTTTTATATGGGATTTGGCTGACAAGGCAGTAAAACTCCAAAGAGGAGTGAGAAAACTCATATGTAATTTTATTGTAATTGCACGTCACAGAATTTGTTGATGTGGCGTGTGAATAAAAATAACCTTGTACAGTAGCCAGTAATGCTAGTTTCTGATTTGTATACATTGTACTGATCGTGTTATTATTTTTTTGCACACAGAGACAAGCGTATTCCGGCTATTCCGACGGATACACTCAAAACCACAAGGACGAGAGTCACCAAGATCTGAGCAAAGTACCAGGCACACCGGGAGTAGACTACCCAATTTACCACGCGGTGCCGGAGACGAGTTTCAATTGCAAAGACGTACCGTACGCACCCGGCATGTACGCCAACGTGGAGACCGGATGTCAGGTACAGTGGCTTATTAATTGTAAAATATAAGGGAACATCTGACTATTAATATTTCAACGAGTAACGACTATTGCGACTATAGTATAGGTCGAAGGTGCTTACAATTTAAATTACACCGCGATCAACCAGGTATACAATTTACAAACGGATTGTATATGCTATATATAATACAATATACCTAGGTATGTACGTAATGTCATTAATTATTGTCTTGCGCGCTCACAATTTCGTGCGATGGTTTCAATATAATACAATAATTGAATAGTAGGTACCTTTTAAAACGAATTTGTTTAACTAATAAAAAAAAAACTAACAAGTAATGTGTTTTATTGCAAAATTGTCGAAAACCCGTTTCTATGAAGAAGACAGACGTCATGACTCATTCAATGAAACTTACTTCATTCTTATATGCAGAAATACGCGTAATATAATATGTACCTATTCGATATGCGAAAATTACATTTGACCCACATCTAATAGAAAACCGCCTCACAATAGGCCAAATCATTATATTATTATAAATTATACATTTATTCATATTGGGTAATTGGCATTTGGCAATAACATATTATAGAGATAGTCCTGTAGAGTGAAGAGAAATAAGCAATGCAACTTTTTATCGTCACGCATTCCCCTGTTGATTTATTATAATAATATAAGAGAACGTCTTCTAAGTAAGTACCGAAAAGAAAAGTATATTCAAACAATTTAACCTCGGAATAATCGTATTATTGCTTTTTTTTCTCTAAACTGCTGAAGATTAAATATTCTCCTTCGTTATGTTTTAATATTGACTTTAAATCATACGTCATGGTATATAAATATATTTTAAGTAATAGATTTTAATTTAAGCCAATGACTAAACAAGTTCGTCTTAACAAAAGAATTACTATTATAAGTTATAGCTACAGCTACATTTAGTATGCGAGTTGTAGACTTACAATATACAATTGTTTTTATATATATTTAATACATGTGCAATCTGTCATCGAATATAGTTCATCGATAATTATTTATTAGAATTATATAAATGTACTAATATATTATAAAAAAATACTAAAATATCAATAATATTTTTTATAACTAGGCTATTAATGGCTAATTGTACTAATTATAAGTATAATTAAACATAATTAATCAATGGCATTTATAATAAAAAAAACTATAAAGTAAATGCAAAAACATATTAAAAATTAGACCAATGGTAATTTTTTTGTACTAAAAAAAATATATTTAAAAGTACATTGGTAGGTATCTACAACTTTTTAATTTGATAAATATATTTTACTTCTTAGTTCTTAAAATCGGGATGTTTCCTAATTGCATGCAAAAATAACTATCTACATTCTACGTCGAAGTGCGTGTGTAGTTTTTTCGTGACAGAACTGATCTACGCGAAATACGAGTGACATATTATATTTTAATATACGACTATACAGTAAGGTCGTAAGGAGCAACAAATATAATTAGAATGATCAGTTGTGTACAGTGGCCACAAAATATATATTTAACCTATGACAATTGTACGGCGCCACTGGTTGTGAAAATAGTAAATATACTGAACGATTTAAAATTAAAATAAATACAAGTATCTTGATAGGTATATTAATGATTGTGAATCAAATTTTTATTTTTCGTATAATACTATAATGGAACTGGACACATGTCTTATATCGATTGCTATACATATTTATCAAGTTATAATCATATTTAATAACCAGTCATTAATCTTGATTCTAGTCTCTTTGGGAAAACTCATATTACATAATATGGGTACCAGCTATTACCTAGTACCTACATACAATTTACTATCTCTATATTTTATACTATAAGATGTAGAGATCTTATATGTGCAGGTCAGCAATAACCGATGGTTTGTTCAAACTTTTATGCACACAATTTGAACCAATCATGATAAATACACGCACGGAATTTGCAGGGCACTTGGCTCCGTCACTAAAAATTGCATGCGCAACTCGGATAGTCAGATACAGTCCTCAAAATGTTTGATTGTATTTGACTTTTGAGCTTATATGTTAAGGGAATTGGTGGCGGTGATTTCCTGTCTTTGTCTAACACACGCGCAACATAAGAATTTAGACGTATTTTTTGTCCAACGTACCGATTGAT
>NC_042494.1:42969489-43013524 GCF_005508785.2 Acyrthosiphon pisum | reverse complement strand
AGAACATTCGACCACAAACATAACTTTATTATGATTTATGATAAGTAGAACTGTAGAAGTGTAATTTAGGTATTGGTACAGTGGCGGTTATCGGGAGGAGGGATTGGTGGACCCCTTCCCCTTTGAGTATTTCACCACTACTATACACTATTACAATATAAAATAATGGGAGGGGTTGAACGCCGTTACCTCTGTGGATGTGAAATTCACCCCCCACCCCTTTCGCATTGTTGGCGTGCACCCGGTCTAAGTAGATAGGTACCGGAAAAGAAAAGTATATTAAATTATTAACTTCAAAATAATCGTATTATCATATTTTTCTCCAAACCAATGATGATCAAATACCTAGGTATATAGGTACCTATTCAATATTCTCCTTCTTCTCGATCGTACTAAATCGATTTCGGGATTAATACATAATATGTATATAGGTACATATTATAAACGTATAATTTTTATAATTTTTGTATTTTAATATTTATTATACGATTTGTAAATACTTAGGTACCTATGTATTTTTACAATAAGTATAAGTGATGTTGGTATTATCTAGTTGTGATTCTTGAGGGAAGAATCTATCAATTGATGGAACTTCACTGTGGTGAGAATAGTGAGATAGATCAATAGATCATACAGACTCTGATCATAGATGTATATAATAACATTATACCATTTATACTATCCATTATGATTTATGGACAATCGCTAGAGTATGAATTAAAACATTTTAAATAGTAATTTATGATTAATAGTTATAGATTTATAGTTATAGTTTTAAAATTAATAGTTATAGAGAATTCATTATTCAGTTTTTAAAATACCTATCAGATTAATAACATTTTATATTTTTATATTATATTTTAGGCTTACCATATCTGTCACGACGGTCGTGAAGGTCATCAGGGAGCATCTTTCTTGTGCTCCAACGGCACTCTGTTCAATCAAAAAGAATTTACCTGCGATTGGTGGTACAACGTAGACTGTAGCAAGGCGACATATTATTACGAGTGAGCATATTTTTTTCAAAAAAATATTAAATTTATTCCAATTACTTTTTAAAACTGGCCGAAACCACTAAAGGGCAATATTATAAGGTATACCTACTTATATATATATTTTTTAACTTTAAGACTTAACACGGACGCAGCAAAAAATCCATTCGCCCCAAAACCAAAGGCAACTGAAGAACCGTACAAGCAACCATACGACAATTATTACCAGAATCCAAAGTATTATCTGTAAATGCATTTATTATATAATTTAAACACATGTTTCTTTTTATGTAAATAAGGTGTAAATTGTTTATACATACTAATACATTTTACAATAATAATAAATAATATTATATTAATTATTATTTATTATTAAATTATTATTATATTGATGCAATGATATATCCAGTGACCGGTATAATAGTTACATATCATCTTCATGATAGTCAATGGTATTAAATATTACTAAACATTATATACACAGATAAGCTCATACTATTTTCATTGTAACATTGTACCTACTATATTATAATTTAAGCTTCAGCGGTCTCGGCTCCATAGGCGTAAAATGGGGGGAGGGTCTAAGGGTGCTATAATCCCCTTGGATTTTTGTTTAGCCACCCCCTTTCGTACATTTTTAGAATATATGTTGTTTACCAGAAGTCCAGAAACATAATAAGCTATACACCCCCCCCCCTACCCCCACATATACAAATTCATCACGTTACCTAACCTATGCACGGCCTAAGAGGTAACTGGGTGGTGACATAGGCCTACGCCTAGGGAGTGTTGTGCATAGATAACTTTTAAATTATCTACATAAGATAACAGATAATTGAATAAAACATTTATCTAGACAAGATAAAAGATAGGTAATTAGTTTTTAGATTTTTTAAGACTATAAATTAAATTTAAATTTATAATTTTATTTAAAAATACCATATAAATTAAATTAATAAATTTAGATAAGAAAAAAAAAGGAACGTTTAACAAATGTTTAATATATTACATTTAATATATTATATACATCTTAAATTATCTGGACACTATTTTAGTGTTTAATGAAATAATGATTTTTTTAACAAAAATTGATTTATTGCAAATAACAAAATACTTAATCAATGCAGATAATTAAATCTAAAAATAATTGACAATTTATTTTGTTTGTTTTTATTTATATACTAACCAGGGCTTAGCACCCAAATCATTTCGGGTGTCAGGGTTTTTGGATGTATTAGGGTGTTCAAACACCGGAATAAAAAATTTAAACAAACATTCTTGATTTTGTCTAGTGCACTATTTTCTCTTAAGCCGTCTCCGAGCTTCAGTTTCAAAAATAATGTTGCACTTAGTTCCCTCAATACTAAACAATGTACTTTTAAACATAGTGTAATTCTATTTTAACGTCGATAATATGAAAAAAAATAGTGATACCCATGGTTAAATTATCATTAACATTAAATTCAAAAGTACATAAACACATCTTTTATTTCTTGCGCGGTTTGAATACTAGATGAATAACTTTAATTAACCCAGCCCCTAGTTAACTTGTACAAATGGCAAGAAATGCAATTGTTGCATTTTAAGAAAAATGTAATAACAGCTTAGCTTAGAATTTGTTGTTTTTGTTATGACTTCTATTGTACTAAATACATAAGCCGTTCTAACTTTCTTCTTAATCCGATATTAATCATTTTTGTGTTCATTAAGCCGTTAGTCGCTTCAGTCTTCAATCTTTTCAATCTTTTTTTTTATAGCACAATAAATATTTAAAATATCTACCTACAAATGATTTTATTTTATTCATAATTGTATAAATAAGTGTATTATTATCAATAGTGATATTATAATAATTTGTAAAAATGGCCCAAATATAATAAATACTAGATTCAACATTGCATACATCTTATAAAACCATTTTTAAGTACTACTTACCCTTAGTTTAAACATTTTAATAACTGCTAAACTACTAGTTTGATTATTAAATTAGGTATATCAACATCTTCAAAAAAACTATCTACTAAATAATTTATTGTAAAAAAGGGGGGGGGGTTCTTATTTAAAAAACAGAAGTTTATCTCCACAGGAAACTCCTTAAGTAGTACAAAAAATGGTCTTTGAGTACCTATATTATATTATATTACCTATAGCTATATTTAAAAATTCCAAAAATCAGAATTTGAATAAATTAACTTTTAAGAGAATAGCATGCTTGGTGAATCACCGGGTGGATGAGAATTTAAGGTATGAAAAATTGACAAGTAAACAATAAAATAAAACTACAAAAAATTATATTCATAAAATCATAAATAGTAATAACATCAAATGAATGAAAACATAATAATTGAATGGATGATGTGCAATAACACATTTAAAAATTATCAACCTTTCTAAATAAACAAAAAATTATTAACAGTATTATAAAATATTGAAATATAATTAATTAAAATATATTATACTTAAATACAAATTACTTATTACAAATATTTTATTTTACCAACATACATTGATTGAACATAATTATAATTATGTTAAAGCATACATTTAAGTATAATATAATAAGTACAACAGGTACAACTTAAAAAATGTTTTCATCACAGGTCCCTTTTTAAGAAATCTTCACTTTGTGTTAAATTACGTTGGCCTAATTATTTTAATGAATAATTTAGGTTTTTGAAAATGTAAAAAAAAAATATTTCTATAACAGTAGTTAATAAATTAATTAATTAAAATCTCTTTTTAATTAAAAAAAAAAAAAAAAAAATCAAAATTTAACAAGATACTGAATATAGTAGTCGCATTGTGTCTTTGGTGCTTTAGTCATTATTTTTAAAACTAAGACATTAATGTCTGAAATAGGATGTATGGTTTTGTTTAACAAATCCGAGAATGAATTATAAAACATCGGATGTTGAGAGTTTTCATAAATCCCCTCTCGTTTCCTAGAATATCTTCTGTAATCACAGTTAAATTTCAATGCCGTGCTCAAATCATCTCTATGAACTCCATGATAAACAGTATTCTGCAATAAATTTTCAATTAAAAACAATAATAGTATAACACTGTATAAGACAAAAATAAATTACTATCTAGATTTCAAATAGGCAGATTTTGTTTTCCTTTACAAACATGTAGTTTATATTTTATAATAGGTTCTATCAAAATGCCTGTTTTACTTCTACCACTCATCTCTCAAGTAACGACCATAAAAAAAATATTTTTCAACGAAATGGCAAAACACATAACCTATACATATTAACAATAGAATCTGATTGTATACACTATGGTACAATAATAGATGCAAACATCACAGAGCACTTTTTTATAGAACATTTTTTTCAAACAAATTTCTTGATATTATTTTATTCAAATTCAGTTTTGCTAAATACATTATGCAGTTAATTTATTTGTTTTCAATAATAATTTATTAGATTTTAAAAAACTATACCATTAACAAACCTACTACCCAGGTACGCACCTAATACATTAATACTAGGTACAATTAGGTACTCCTCTACATTTAATGATATCCTGATAACCATAATCCATGTATAATCCACGGTTCATACCAGAGACAGAAATGGCACTGGCGTATTTATATGCAGGCACATGCCTACAGCGGCAAATTTTTCAAGGGATTTAATTTTTTTTCGATACTGGTGGTATTGCATATTGACTCAGCAACAGACTTATTCTATTCTTTTTCTGTTTTAAAATATAATATTTATAGCCACAACAGCCAACAAGTACTAAGTACGACTAAGTACTACTAAATATTACATATTTAAATTCTTTGAAAATAGTTGAGTTTGCTGAGAAATAACAAAAAATTTACCCGGATGATTTGCATAATACTTTTTTGTCAGAATGCTTACATTTGCAATTTTATTTACTAAACATTGATATCGAAATTGACATTAATAAATTAACTCCAACCACACTGTACCAGAATTTGAGAAAAATCTTTACACACTGAAATATTTCCAAATATTGACAAAGCATTGAGAATTTTAGTAAGTGTACCAGTGTCCAATTGTACTACCGAGAGATGGTTTTCATGCCTCAAATGCGTAAAAAACTATTCAAGGTCTACTTAACCTGATGAAAAGTTGAATAATTTAGCATTGTTATCAATAGAGAATGAAATGTTAGGCAAATTGAATTTCGAAGATTTAATTGACACATTTGCAATTACCAAATGTTGTAGTATTGTATTTGTATTGTAACAAAATTGTAGCCCCCCCCCCCCCAGATCTTTGCTTTGGATCCGTGTGTCCAAATCCGCACACCCACCCACATATACACATAATAGCAGAGTATGAAGATTGAAGACCGGAGTTTTTGTATGTATGTACTTACTTCATAGGTAGAATTTAGCATTTCACGCCTCAACATATATCTTCCATATTGAAACGGGTTCTGCACCCTTAAAATCTGACTGATGTTTGCTCCATAAAACATGGCTTCAACAAACTGGTATTCACCAGCATTTTTCGACCTGGATAAAACGCACAACACATGGCTAGCGGTGTACGTGACATTGGTGTCCCAGTTGTCTGGCAAATGTGTTAAGACGAATGACAACATAGACTGGTCCATATTCACAACTATATTATTGCGTACTTGCGTTTCGAAAATCGAAATTCGTCGGTTAGGTTAGGCATCAGATGGTAGACGGACGATTGCCGCAAAGATCGTTCTCAGATTAGCGATAGCCGACGAGTGAGCAGTGACGACAAAACTATTAATTAAAAGACTAAAATATAGTGGTGGGGACGGGGATGTGGATGGGGAGACGATTATTCGTCCACACCGGGAACGTCAAGAACTTGTGACCCAAAATAAATATATAAATAACTATTTTCAATTTAGTCTGGTAAACACGACCGTTCATTATTCAATGCAGCTAAACTGTTTTAACAAGTCTTCGTTTGGGGAAAACCCCGAGACATAAGAAGTTTTGTGTGTATGTTTTGTATTTTAGTACAAGGACGAGATGTGTATTGTGTTGATAGTGTCACAGAATATAACAATAATAATAATAATAATAATAATAATAATAGTATGATGGTCGATATTATTGCCACTTGCCTGCGTCTTACAAACACAATGATTGAATAATAAATAGAGATAAAAAGATAGGGAATAATATTTTTGAGGGAATGACATATCGATTTGTCTAAATCAGTAGTGGATCTGAAGCTCATTTAAGTAGGGGGTGAATTGGTGTCATAGAATTCCAATACAAATTAGTCAATAGACATCTGTTATAGATCAAAAAAAAATTAAACCATATAAAAATTCAACAGTCAATTTTATTCAATATTAAATAAACAAATGTATTAATAATTTATTTGAGCAACAATTATATGGTTATTTTTTTACCAGCCGCAAATCTGTCAATGATTTTTTCCACATCAATGCTTATGTCCCTATGAGTACCTATTGAGTAAAGCTAAGCTAGTTAATCTTTCCTAATCTAAATCTTTCCTTAATATTATTACTAGGGCCCAGATTTGAATGCAAAATGCATTATTTTTTTGGGAAATCCATGGGACTAACCTGCCAGTTTGCAGAAAATGCATTTCAAGTGAAAATTCCGTTTCATACATTTGATGATTGAAAACTTCTAGAATGTAATTGAAAATTCCTAGGGGGGCATTTTAATCTGGGCCACAATTGTTAGATATTATTATTTTTTATATATTTTTATATTTAAGTATAATATAGGTACAAGGTACTTAGGTACCTAACCATTTGCTTTTATCTAGGTACCTAACCTACTGTCCTTTATAATTTAATAACTAAGTAGTTGGTTTGAAGATTTTTTTCTGGAAATTTTTTTTTCGATTACCTGTAGAATGTAGTTAGATAGATAAAGACGTTATGGACACGCGACGTATTAAAATCATAAATAAAAGGAACTTGGTACAATCGACAAATGATAAATGGTCAGAACAAATTTTTCTTGAGCTAATACATTTTTTGAATTACCAATTAAGTTTGATGGAAAAATATGATATATTATATGTATAAATATGCGCTAAAAATTAACAAAATTAGGTAACTAAATTTTAATAAAATCTCTAAAAATGCTTAAACTACTAAAAATACAAAATATCAGTTTAAGTTTTCAACTCTCTACGATGTATGAAACGAATTTTGTTCTTGAAAAGCATTTTGCCAAAAATAATGCTTTTTGCATTAAAATCCGGGCCCTAATTATCAAAAAAAAATTTAAATAAAAAGTTGAACCAGTTTTATCATAAGATTTATAACAGAAGATTAGTCATTCAAATGAAAAATAATTTTAAGTATCGATGTTATTAATTGAACGAGTAATTGAAAAATTTTAACTTATAAAGAAGTTAAAATATTGTATTGGTCCCAGTTTATTTATTTGGTAGGCAAGCCGTCATTATTACATCATTAAAAGCTTATACGAATTACGAGGTGCCCTAGATAATATTCATAGGTACCTTTAAATATGATAATAGATTAATTCACTCAAATATTAGACTATTTCAGAGGTACTAACAAAATATTGGTTCTGCTGAACGAAAATCAAGTATAAGCCTAAATCCTAATGATGTACAAGTATTTAAAAATAAATAATTATATAGTAGCTAGTCGTAAGCCAATGCTAATAAAATGATAAGCACTTACTCAAAGAATAATAGAATAATATCAACAATCTACTTGATATATTGTCAAAATTCATCTTGACTCGTGTATATCGTGTTGAATATTTGGTATTCGTGGATACTCGAAATATTTAAGTGGGAACTTAGCATATAATCTGGTCTCTGAGGATTGATCATAGACTGCATATTAATATATATTGTACATCATGGACTGCGCGTCCACTATACTCTATAGGAAATTTGCCAAGTGCAACATTGTTTAAAGTTGAATGAGTTATTCAATTTACCTTATTTTCTATACATGATAAAATTTTCAAAATATTTTGATTTGTTTTAAAATGTATAGGAACGTTTTCAGTTTCCAATATTATTAGTTTTCTTTTCTATGAATGTCAATAAAACTTTGTATGTTGAGTAAAAATACTTGAAAATTTAATACAAGGTTCTTATAATATTGTTTCAAAGGCAGATGAAAAAAAATTAAAAATCCTTAGTCTCAGTTTTATTTTATTAGCATTTAAAGTTTAAAAATTGACAAAATATGTAAAAATCACGAAAATTAGCAAATTATTTTTAGTTGAGAATTCATAAAAAATTTTCTTTTTAAATCTTGGATTTGAACATTTAATACAAGATTCCTCATAAGTTTGTCTACCTTTATCAAAAACAATGTTTGAAATTCATATTTTTACAATACTGGATATTCACTCGATTTCTCACGTAGCGGTTTTGTTATTTTATTGTTATAAAGTGAATAATTGTAGGTACATGAAAATTTCACTGAATGTTTATATTTTAATTTTCTATACACCATAAAATTTTGAAAATAATTTTACTCTTTTTGAGCTTTTTACTGATATTGTCAGTTTTCAATTTTTTTAGTTTTTTTTTCTATAAATATCAATAAAATTGTATTTGTTGTGTAAAAAAGCGTGAAAATTGAATGCAGGGCTCCTGATATATTTTTACAATAGCAGTTGAAAAATATTAAAAATACATTTGCACATTTTTTTTTTGTAAGCATTCAAAATTCGAATTTTGACAAAATTAATCAAATTTAAAATTTGATAATTATTTTGTAGTCAAAAATGTATAATATGTTCAACTTTTATAGCTAAGGATTGAAAATTTAAAACAAGGTTCCACGTAAATAGGTAAACATATAAATTACTTTATTCACAATAATATCATAAAATATATTCATATAGTAATATTATAGGCTGACTGACCTTTTTCGCTGAGAATCGTTATTCTTATAAAATGATATTATATCATTGAATTCAAATTTAACTTGTAACCTACTGTACATCAGAGTGACATCCACTTACCCACCTTTTGTTATTAATATGTATAGATGGAATGGATATGGACTAAGTTCCAAAAACACAGATCACGATGATACATTATTTTAACTACTGTCAAAACGTATAACAAAATACAATATTATACACTATAAAAAAAGATTACAAAAATTAAGAGTTGATTGAAAAAACGAGTATAAATGACGCCAAATAGCAGTATCATAGTCATGCAATGCAAAAAGTCCAAGAAAGCAACAATAATTACTGCTTAATACAGACTGTTCATAGTGGCCGAAAAGTTGACCCTTGACTTAGTTCGTCGTCCACCCCAGAACCATGATAGCTGACGATACATAATATTAATTCTATCATTGATTATAAATACTATTTATAATATATTTATTCTATGTACCAACTACCATAGACGCAAATGTGTGTGTGGGGGGGGGGCTTAAGCCCCAAACTTAACCGTAGCCCCCCCTACCCTAAAAAAAAAGCTAGGACATACAATTTTAATATGGTATATTGCAATGGGCTACTTGCCCTTTTATATATTTAGCCCCCCCCCCCCCCAAGTCAAAAGTTGAAATAGTGCCAATGCCAACTACTAACGTGTGGCGTGCGCATACGAACTATTATTTTATTACATCGTTGATATTGATATTGTAATTAGAAATTATAAAGTATAGGAAATAACTAATAATGTAATATTGTTTATTTTACATAATCAATAAAACTTTAAAGCAATCAAAAAAACACATTTACATGGGTAGTAAATTATATTTTAGAGTACGTTATATCTTTAATTGTTTCAATTTAATTTAAATCCAACTGGAAAGATTGAGTGGATATTATTGTAAAAACAACCACAACAATAAAAATGTTAAGTTATGTATTTCAATATTATACTATTTATATATTATAAGTACATTATATTTAAAATATAGTAGGTTATAAAATTAATAATTGATAATATATTATTAAATATACTATAAGAATTAAGTACTTAATGTATATTACAATAAGTTATGTTCAAATTTTCTTAAAAAAAAATTAAAAGTTTTAGGAATGCAGTCAGTGTAAAATTAATAATATTGTTTGTTGTCGAGGAACACACAATATTAATTTTATCAAAATCGGTACATTTATTTTTGTTACTCAATTAATATTTCGTATGAACAATGAACTGAATATTGAAGACAGTTATTAATCATTGTCAATCAATATTTTTTGTAGAACACTAATTATTATTTATTAACATATTTTTTATAGGTAATGATTTTGAGATAGGTTCAAATGGTTATACAAGTTATAGTTCTTTATGTTAGATAGTATAGCTGTCTATATCCTATAGGTAGGTAGTAGGTAGGTACGAATCACGGACCATTATTTAAAAAAATAATTTCATATTAAATAGTAAATAATATTGTATTATTAAATTCAATATTATTAGTCAATAATAAACTTTTAAAAAAATGAAGGGAAATGTCCATTTACCATAGGTACCTGGTTCTTAGTTAAAATTGTACTTGATCTACTTGTATTATGATCATAATATTATGTGTTATAACATGTAAATTAAAGTAATGTCCAAATACTTAATAGTAGTTATTCATTACATTTCATAATAATAAAAATAATACCTATATTATGTTATAAAATGTGTTTTTTTATTTATATTGGTGTATCGATACCTAACTACATAGGTACAGATAAAAGGTATTATAATATTAATATATTTAGTGAAGATTATTTAAAATCAACAACGTATTGGACATAATAGTCACTTTGCGTCTTGGGGTTACCAGATATTTTACTGACAACCAATACGCAACTATCGTTTATCATTGATGAAGACCAGTTGACAACAGCGTTCTGGACATTGGGATAAAAGCGTGGATGTTTATTCTCACCTTCAGAACTATGACTGTTTTTATATCTCCTGTAGTCACATGTGTACTTCAGAGCTGTTTCTAGATCACTTGGGTGTACAATATGAAACACTGTGTCCTGTAAGAAAATTGATTGGTGTGAAATACGATAACATGTGAAGTGGTAAACTACCGTCTACGATCTACCGTAAAATATAACACTAGTTATTAAAATGTATAGATACCGGCATACCGCGGAATATTATAGTCATAAACCAATAATCATAATCATTAAGAGGATGTCAGCGCACCATTTGTTTTCTCTCTCTGACCCGCAACATAGCAAATTTATGATTACCAGAACCAACCCTGTTTTGTTACTTTTAATATTAGAGTGAATTAATTTATTATCAAACTTTAAGCTAAGAAAATTATCTACCTGTCCCTACGTTGGCTTTTTTGCGATATTTTAATTTTTATACAATTTATAATTATTTTAATATTGTAATAATTTACACGTTCATAACTTATATAAAAATTAAAATATCATAAAATAGCCAACGTTGAGACATAGTTAATGTTCTTAACTTGAAGTTTGATAATAGGTGAATTCACTCTAATTTGGTTCTGTTAAACTTAAATTTGCTATGTTGCGCGTGGGTCAACGAGAGAAAACAAAATATGGTGAGCTGACATCATATTAAGCGATAAGCCATAAGCCATATAGATTAGAATGTCATATAAATGAGTAACGTCATTAGGTTTAAAATATTTATTTTTCACAAACATATTAATTAATTGATATCTACTATTACTGAATCGATGAAAACATGATAATAAAGTATATATATAAGTATATATATATATATAATAATAATATATAATAAGTCGATGCTACACAAATGTCGATTGTTCAAAGTCTGAACTCCGAAAATCATGTTTATACTTTATACGCACACAATACAATCTTTTGTATAAAGTAATAATAAGTAAACATATTTTTATTTTTATTGGAAGCAGTTATTGACTTGTTTATATTTATTATTTAAATGATTTAGACAACTTGTATTATTATGTTTGTCGGTTACGCAAACGCCTAGACATGCAGTGTATTTGTGTGAGAAGTTGATAAATGATAAGTATATAAATGACTATGATTTATAATGGTAACTCGTAACTTGTAAGTACTTATTGAATTTTTAGGAATAGTTACAAGACACAAGAGTGTACCTGATTCTAACCTCCTAGCCCCTAGGGTACATAAGTGGCTGTTAGGCTGTTTATATACAAACATGGGCCATGGTACTTGGTTTTCACGGCTTTGAAAGACTTCTGTTCACGTATGCTACTGATGAATGCACTATGCCGTAAACATGAATCATAACTCATAATTTATTGTATAGCTTATAATTTGAAAGTACTATTTTTCTGGTGAGTAGTTTATATATCATAATTCATAACTCATTAGTTATATGATATAGTAAAATGAAAATTTACATAAACCACAATATAATTTAAAATTTTTTTTATTTAAAATATTTAAATGGTTTTTATTAGCTTAATAGAGTATACTAATTAGATTACCGATAGTTTTTTGTAGTTTAAAAATATAAAATGTAGTTCAGGACAATGTACATATAATAAAGTCATATAGATATAAAATGGCAGAATAAAATAATAAAAAAACTAGTCTTGAAATAAAATGTATGATAGCGAAATAAAGTAGGTATATGGCAGATTTGGGGTTACACCTAAGTACTCCGAGTACTTCTGAATATTTTTAATTTATATTTTTTAATACCTATGTCTATAATCACATCAACTCCTGTACCTAGTTTAATATATTCATACATAGGTATATAATGTATAATATCTGTCTAGATCTAGCCATGCACCCGATCTTTGTATTCTGTTTAATGTTCATATTATCTGTGCACATATTTTAATCTTAGTCACTAGTCAATATGAGTCACTATTTAACTACACTCTACAGTCTACACAGATAATTTTTTTAGTATAACATACAGATACTATTATCTATTGGTTGTTTATAATTTAAATAAAAACATTTAGCCACGTGAATTATTATAAGATTCCTGTATTGACTGTATTGACTATTTAATTAATATCTATCGATATCTGAGTGTTAAATTGGTTATATACTAACACTATAATATTCTGTATTTTAAATCGAAAGTATAATCATTATATTATAAAAATGTATATTTTTTGCTTACCACTGAATTAGAGTTTAACATTTCTTGTCTTAACTTGAAACGACCATACTGAAAAGGATTTTGGACTCGTCGAATAGTATTTATGTTTAATGACGTCGAGTTAAACATTGCTTTTATATTCGCTGCCTCTCTACTAAGGACATTAACATCAAATAATATATAACTGCTGTTATATGTGCTTACTGATTCCCAATCACTTGGTACGTTTTCCAGTACAAACGACAGCATCGAAGTCATGATCTGAAAATGGATGGCTGATTATAATTTAACTTTAGCAACATGTTGTTCATTTTAAATATCTACAATTAATATTAGCATACCGATATATATTTATATTTTGATGTTATAATCATACATATTATTTTGGAGAGGAACTAGAACATGTGTTATTAGTTATTACATTTGAATGACGATTCTGAGTGGCACCTAGTTTCCATGGGCGTAGCTAGGAAATGTTTGCATGTACTCCCCCCCCCTCAGGGCATTTTTTAGTGAATAACCACTGCGTGTTCACTCTTCCTCCCTTAAAAATAAGTTTCCTAGTAGAAAGACCACATTTTCTTAACTCGGTGACCTCTCCAGTTACTCCCCTGACAGTTGGATTAAAATACCCATGATAGAAATAACTATATCTACATGGAATTAAAAGGGTCACACGTCGCACCACCGCACACCTTCAATTACTATTTATGATAAAAAGCAGTAATACCTAACTATTAACTAATAAACTAATTTTTTACTGTTATCGTTGATCACAATGATAAATAGGTTTATATTTTTTTTTTATAAAGAAAAAGAAGAGTCTAAAATATAATTAATATATTATAGTTATTACTTATTAGTTACTACAATTTAATCTTTATTCTGTAGTGGACACAAATTTAGTAAAATCTATAATTGGACTTTACTGTGTGCCCTTATAAACACATACGCAAGAAGCATCCTTAAAAATTGCTAATAGGTGATAATTAAAACTGAACTTTAATAATTTATGATACTTTTGGTCTCTATCTTCTAATTAAAACAATCATATGTCAATAGAAATATTATTATTGAATTAACCATGAAGTATAGATAAGCAATACATTTATAAATTGCCAATTGACATTAAACAATAATATTAAATATTTATTTAATTATATTTTTATTCACTTAATTTAAAATATAAATTATAAGTCATTTTAAAAATTAACAATATCATAATATAAAAAATTCTGTTGCTTGTATTTGTAGCGATTTTAGCCCGTAATATTATTTGGTAAATTAATATATAATATGTATTGAGACAGAGGCATCTAATAAAATATTTGAATCAATTGAAAAAAAACCCTAAGTTATTAGGTTTCAATAAAAACCGTTGGATACCCTCTATTATGATAAAAGCAGAACTGGTATTGTCTGATCTCTGATCTAATGTATTATATAATTATTAATTTTTGTAAAATTTTAAATTATTTGGGTCATTTCATATTTGTTGATTAATAGAGCTCCAAAAACGAATCAATGATTAGTTATTGATAGGTATGTTATCCGGTCAGTTGTCATGGAATGAAATTGTTATTGATAAATTATCAAAGATGACTAGTTATTAGTAAATTATTAGTATTAACTATTAAAAAAATATCTATTATTTTATTATGACATTGTTGAAGCAATATATTTTCTATGGATATGATACGAATTACGTATAAAGACGTACTAATATAAATAAATATTAAAAAAGACAAACCTATACATTTTCGAAAAAGAAATGTTTTTATTTCTGTATGAAGTAGGTAGGACAATAAAGTTAATTTATTATTACTTATTTTTTATTATTAGACATAAGTACTAGATATATTTCAATATTTGATATTGCTAAATAAATACTTGTTTTTTTTTATTAACATTTATCTCGCGAGTCACGGGCAAAGCACGTTTTCAGCTATCTGTGGGTACGTTTTAGTTGTAGTTGTGTATATAGGGAATATCACGGTGTTCAGAATTTTCTTTTTATGCACAATATTAAATAATATAGTGTTTAGATAAAACGATTTAAGCATTTCATTAGATAGGTAGTGATTAATAACCACATTTAATAACTGCTAAATCACCCGATGAGGTAGTTGAATATTGTCAACTATTTATAGACTATAGTAATGTGTTAACCACACGGTTTACACGGAAAATGGTGACAGTTTCTATATACTGTTTGTTGTCAAGGAAATTACCAAACGAGAAAATGTATTAGTATTCTAAGTAAATAGTAAAAAAAGGTCGGAAAAATAAAACTAAAAAATTGTCCGAAAAGAATATGTAGCGCTACTTATATTATTTCTATTGGACCTAGTTAATTATAATATGAGTAATATGCAAAATGTAATTTAGATACCTAATGCCACATGTATAAGCGTATAACTAAGAAACATTTGTGTTTAAATTAAAACAAGTAGGTAAGTGGCTATACATTATAATATATTACATTTTATTGTCATACCTGTTGTTATTATTTTTTTGCTGTGTGGTTTTATTCACCTTATTTTTGTTATATATTATGTTACTATAATTATTATATAGGTATTGTCATATATTATACTATGGTTGGCATCAAAAAACAGTTTTTTATGTCGATTTTTAACTCCTATATGGTTATATATTAAAATTGTATTTTTTTCTGAACTTAAATTTATCATAACATATAATTTATATTGATTAAACCTTTCTACATTTTCTATTACACTGCTTACTAATTAAATAAAAACCAAAACTCTACAATTTCTATACAAAATATTAAAGTACTTTAATTAGCTAATCTACGCTTCTACTATATTTTTATCATAATTGTTTAGTGCCAAACAACTAGATTGAGTATATATAGTGATGATAACAATTAATAAGCTAAAAGTATTTAGTAAAGTTAATATTTTGTACATAGGTACAGAGTAGGTACTGAGTAGGGATTATTGAATGAATTAAATCAACAAAATATACTTACCAACTTCTAGATTTAAGCTGTATATATATAGAATATTACTACTATATAGTTTTGATGTAATATTTTTTACTACAGAAGAGATATTATAAATAGTATAATTTTAATTTTTAATTTTAAAATTTTATATGAAATGACACTTTGTGCATGAACAACGGGCGTCGACTGATTTACCGATCTATGGAAACTGTTATTCTCGGTCTGCGCACCCACCAACACAGTTTCATAATATTATTGTATAGTAATCAGTACTCACTATAGTTACACTGAACAATATTATACCATGCTTATCAGTTATAAGTAGTTTAACTATCGCTACTTAGTATAAATATTATCGTTTTTTTTTTTAATGTTATATGATAATTGTCAATTGGTTGTCAGAGTAAAGGGGGGGGGGGGATACTAGAAGATATAATATACCTAATGGGTACCATTGGACAGGTGCGGTCCAATGTCTGACCTTCATTAATAAATTCATTAATAGCGTAATTAATAATATTATTAACTACAGATATTATTCCTATTTCAGTACTTACTACTTACATACACGGTATTATTCTATATTATGTTTAATTTATTAATATTATGATATGTCAGTACTGAGCATAATCATAAAATATGGACTAAAAGTTTTTGTGAAAATTTTAAGTTTTCAAAAATTAGTTTTACGAAAAAATGTCTAATTTTTCGTATTTTTTTCCCTAGGTTGATTTTAAAAGTACTAGTATTTTTTTACCTTTGACCCATTTAAAGTACCAAATAGATCCAATTAGCTACTAGACACCACTCTTAAAGTTGAAAATCGGAGAAAATTGTACTGCCTCAAAAGGTGATAACTATAGGGCAGGGACCCAGCATAGGAGTTTGCATATTTTCTAACATTCATTCAAAACATAGCTTAGTGACATAGAATATAGAAATCTGAAATCTGTTTTATAATACCAGGAGTCTACAGTAACTTTTTTTTTGCATATTTTGCCTATTTTACTCTTTTTCACGTATTGGTGCATATTTTATTATATTCTCAGTTTAAGTGTATATTTTACATATATTTTTAATTAGTATTTAATTTTTCTTTAAATTGGTAAAAAAAAATTAATGTACCTAGGTGTATTATATATATATATATATAACATACAACACATATATATCTACATAAAATAATTTTCAAAGAAATTATTGTGGGTCGTGTTATACTAGCGTACTAGTCTCCGTGCCGGGACCATTTATAATTATGAACCACCGATATGCTTTTATCAATTTTAATGACACAATGTAACTATTAATTTGAGTGTAAATATGTAATAATTAGTATTTATAAAATTAACTAAGTATAGAAAAATAAATGGAGAATAAATAAATGGAATTTTCGTTTTTTTTCAGACAAGCTTAAAAATACCTAAATCTGAAAATATAAATGTCGATTTATACAGATTTAACTAATTAATTTTTATACCATGTTGAACGTACATTAATCGGATTAATGTATATTTTTAAAGGCATAAATAAATGTATATTTTAAGGTTTTTATGGGCATGAAGTGGGCCTAACACTATAGTGATGACAGACATAAAAAAATAGTCATTACTGTAAAATCGTTTTACTAAGGTATAATCACATTTTCCACAATTCCTAAACCCAGAAACGTTTCTCTAACACGAGTATGAAAAAAGGGTATTCTCGTTTTCACTTGTTTTGAATTCATTGATATTATCCAAAATCAATAAATTCACAATGATAACTACCTATATATCGTATATAGGTTCCGAATTAGTCATACATGAAAATGTGTTCCTTTATGAAATGTTTTCTACAAAATGCACCTCTCCCTAATCAACAAAAATATGTAATCGTATGAAAAGTATTACACAAACCCTTCCGAAAAATATCCTGCAGTGTGTGCTACTGATCGATATAACTACCTACTTATTATTATTATTAAAACATAATGTCTTATATCACTGTTTAAGCCACGAATAAAACATTTTATCAATTTCGGTTATTCATTTTATTTGAGTATATTATAGTTTGTTTTATAATATTTATTTTTAATTTTATAATACACGATAGTAATATGTGGACAAAATTGGGAGTACTAGGTAACTGTTATTGTTAATACTTTATTTGAACAGTATGATTTTATGTAAGAAGAAATATAATCTTAAGTGTAGAATAGTTAATTAACTAACAATTAAAAAAAATACATATAATATAAATTATAAATTGAAATTGAAATTTAACAAATATATTATAATATATAAAAAATAATACAATTATTTAGTAAAATATCTATATTTATACTAAATCAAAAAATGTATATTTAAATTGAAATTGAATTTGATATAAGATTGGAATAAATGCTTATAATTTTTTTTGTATATTATATTACAGTACAATACAATTTTCGGACCGATACTAAATGTATCTCAAACAGTGTCTTTCAGTCTATTTGAAAAAAAATACCTAATAATACGCTATTCAATCGAATAACGGCGTAGACACTGGTTAAAATGATGTTATGTTCTTACATACGAATAAATTGTAAATCAAACAGTCTTGTGATTCGATACTTATGAAATACATTATTTGTGTTTGTGTAGTTACCTATGAATAATAATTATCTAGTTTAATGTACAACGATAATGATTGCCATTTTAGTCTGATGTCGATGAGATTGTATAATATATTTTGCATATTTATATTCGACATCCGATTCTATCGAGATCCGTCGAGAGGTTTCAATATCAGAGGGTATGTGTCGGGTGGTAGAGCCAGACGCGCCTCGGGTATCGCCAATTGAGCAGTGGCCTTTACCTCGTACCTCTGAAGTATTCCGGCGAGCAGTACGAATCCGAACCCGGAAACCAATTGTTGTCCAATGCATGTCCTTTTTCCAGTGCTAAACGGTAGAAAGTATTCCGGTTTCCGGATGCACGGTTTTGTGCCGGACTCGCGGTGTACGAAACGATTGGGATCGAACACTTCCGGGTTGTCCCAGTACGCAGGACTAGTGTTGATTTCGTAATTGTTTATAATGATACACGTGCCTTTCGATATTTTGAATCCTGAATGTACAAGAACACAAACAAAATATAAATACAGGTGCTTATGCCGTGCCTATTAAAAAAGCACATATTGAATAATAGGTTAGGTATATAAAATAATAGGTATATTATATTATAATAAATAGTCACGACTCGCAACCGCCTACAAGGATTTATTTTAAATTGTTTTCACACCGGCAAAAGTGGTATAAATTTTATGTCTGATATCTGATTACATATTTTATCCCCCACAATAATGATATTATGATCGAAAAATAATTTGTCAACAAATTGCTAAATCGACGGTATATAGAAATTGAAAAAATATAATATTATTTATGTATTAGTTTATCGCGACTGTGAGTGCTAATTGTACTACATAATAATATAATATTATAATCATTTAATCGACACTGTCTACTTTTGTCATTTCCTACTGCGGAATAAGGGTTTCAGTTATAATGATTAAAATGTCATCTTCTTTGTAAACAATTTTGGGTAGTAATAATATAACAATTTAAAATGAAATGTAGTGCTTTTCCAAACTTTTTGGTAAACTTAATAAAAGTTGTTGAAGTTCATGATACGTTTTGTCTGTAGATTACAAATATTGTACGGTAAAAACCCGCACTAAGAGTGCTTTTTTTTATATTTAATGATTCGATAATGTGTGTGGTTTAAGGTATTGTATATCGACGTTTTTATGAAATCGAAATCACAAGTGAGTGGTTTTTGGATTTTAAATTCATATACGTTTTTAACAGATCCCGTGAGCCGTGAGTCCTTTAACTATCGTTCGAGACCATATCGTTTTCCTCACCTTTGATGGTAGTATCCTCGGTCGCCACGTGGGGGACGATGGGTGACGAAATGAAGCGCAAAGTCTCGAACAGAGTTGCTTCGGTGTACGGCATGTCCGGCTTGTCGTAAAGGCGGACCAAACGTTGTCCGCCGGTGACTTGTTCGGCTTCATCCCGGATTGCTTGGGCCACGTGAGGTCTGGTAGCCACCATAGACAGTGCGAGCATGATCATGTTGCCGACGGCCGAATGACCGCCGATAAAATCTTCCAATTCGAATAGCACGTGGTTCATTTTGAGCCCAGGCTCCTTGCGCAGGCTCATGAGCAAGGCGTCTGTGAAGTCTATAGGTTCCTGCTCGTCGACGTCGTCGGCAGCGTAGTCATTGTAGTCACCGGGGCTGCCTAACGCCGCGGCCTTTGCGTAACTGATCCTCTTCGACACGACCGTGTCCATTATGAACCGTCTGATTTGCGTCGACCACTTGGACAGCTTTCGCATGTGACCTGCGTAAAACGGCTTCAACCACGGCAAAAAGTCCACGGCGTAACCTTGGTTGATATCCCAGAATATCTCGTCAAACGTCCGGACCATGTTCTGGAACTTGGGGTCGCCGTACTCGAATTGCGTCGAACACATGAACCGGATGAACATGTTGGCGCAGGCCATCAACAACTGCTTCTTCAATTGTACCTCGCACTCGAAACCCCGGATGGTGACTGCGGCCAACGACTCCAAAAACACGTCTAGCTCATCGGACGAAATAGAGTCCAGAAGACCATAGTTGGATGAACACACTTTCGGGGAACAATACTTCCGAGCTATCTTCCGCCTGGTCTCTTGAAGCCATGACCAATCACATAGAGCCAGAGCTGAAGAAAAGAAAAAAATTATCACAATTAGTCCGATTGCCTTATAAGTATATGACGTACCGCATATACCTAGATCTAATTTAAATTTTGACACAAATCCAGATTTCAACGAATTTGAAATGTACATTGTGTGAGTGAGATAGAAACTGTTGGGAGCAATCATGAAAGAAATAATAATTATATTTCATTCATGCCATGAAATTATTGTAATTTATAGATTATAAAACTGATAAGTAGTGATAACCATCATTGATATTTGATGATGTCATAAATAATATCATGGAATAATTTGACTTTTCAATTATTTCCCCCATGCTTGCCCCCAACAGTTTGTATCTCTCTCATCAATGTCGGTTTTATGATTTATCTCTCTAAGCGCAGTCCATTTATTTATATGTCTATGGTATTATATCATGATTCGTGTATATTTCTTACAAGTTTTAATTAAATTAAACGAATTATGAATTAACTTGTATTAAGTATTAGTAATAGGTAGGTAGTCTTGTTTTCGATTTCAACGTTTTCGTTATATTGGCTCATTAGAATAATACATCACTATAACGTAGTTTGCCATGACCTCAGTACCTCACCACCCATACCCCGACGACCACAGCCAGGCATGCTCCGTCTTTGGGCCTATCGCATATACATATAAATATTTATTTATATGTTTATGGCCTATCGTCTCCGTCCACGATTAATACATGATTTATATACGAATTATACGATTATACAGGTTATTCAACGACTCTTTGCACATCAATGTTGTTAACGTTCCTTTTATATAGGAATCCGTAAATTCCTCGTTCCTATAAAAAAAGAACTCATTCTTTCCCTCGTTCCTCGTAGTTCATGAGTTATCAATTATCACCATAATCAATAATCAGAACACAAAGTCATATATTATTATGTCATATAAATATAAATTGGTAGTTTGGTCTATTATTTTTACAGATTAAAAACATAATAAGTAAATTAAATTTTTTCCCCTAAATGTTTTTTAAAACATTTCTGAGAAGAACAAAAGAATTATAATATTTACGTTCCTATTCCTAAAATTAAGGAATTAATTCACGTTCCTATTCCTTAAAAAAATAAAGGAATTCATTCCTTCATTCATTCATTCCTCTAAAAAGGAATCAATTCTAGGAATCGTTCCTTTAGGAACACGTTTCTTAACAACACTGATGCACATGTATATATCGTCACAGACTGCAGTACAACTATCAAATATTTGATAGAAATATTATCTTACCATCATTTTGGATTTTCCGTACCCAACTACTTTAAGTGCAGTTTCAGTAGTTATGGTTCAGTAGGTACAGTGAAGTACTAGAGTTTTGACAACGTAAACTCTTTTATATGGAGGTAGACATTTCTAATATTTTTGAAACTCAGCGAGGAAAACGATGTTTTAATATCGAAAATTATAAATTTAGTAAATATCGTGTTTTAATGAGTGGATATTCAAATTTTAGATTATATTTATATTGACTATACTGTAACGATATTATGACGATTTATGTAACACACACGCACACTTTTAATCCCGCCTGTTTGAAGCAGACAGTTCTCAGTCTGTAAAGTGAGAAGGAAAATGTGTGGGCAAACGAGTTCTAATACTAGAGATTTTCGTCACAATTAGTTAACATAGGTGCGCATACGAGCTGTAGCCCAAAATTTGTGCCTGAACTTTTTGGTTTTAAACAGCACCGATTAACGATAGGAGAAAAGTTACTAACGCTCTAAGCGTGATTAAAATAAGTCAACAACCTAATATTGTATATTATATATAGTGATATATTTTTTTAGCATCAAGATAAATCAATATAATGCAAAAGCACAAACTGCAATTCTAGCTATGACATAATCGTTATTCGTTTATATTTCGTGCACAAAAAAGTAAGTTTAGTTGAGTAACCTGTATATATTTAACTGTAATAAGGTCTATGGTTGTGTTAGGAAATGAATGAAGTCCGATAGTCTGATAAAAAAAAATATCTTCATAACATTTTGAGTTTGTTACACGATTTAAGATAGTGTGATTGCCTACTTGCCCAACAAATCATGATAAAGGGTCTACTTAAATTACTATGAAAAACAGCTGGAAAATTCACCACTAGCGCTTGTATGAAATAGTGACTATAACCTATAATTAGCACGCTGGCTAACATTAGAACAATAAGCTAATAAGCCCATAAATTATGTTTCTATATCGGCATACACATAGACCCATAAACTAACGGACAGCGCTTAGAGAAATAAGTCAGGACTTCAGGAGTATGATATAGAGTGAGCGAGAAAAGAAACAAAGTAGTAAAATATATACTGTAAGTTCCTTAGGCAGATATGCGGGCTTTATGCTCCTTCACTACTTCATGTTCTTTCTCTCTCAGTTACATGGTTATAATCATAGGTGAAAATTGAGGGAGCCTTGGGAGGATAAGCCCCCCAAGCTTAGCCGTAGCCCCCCCCCCCCTCAAAAAAAAAAAACATAGGAAATACAATTTTAAAATGCTATATTACAATGGTCTGCTTGCCTTTAATATATTCAGCCCCCCCTCAAGTCAAAAGTTGAAATTGCGCCTATGGTTATAATATGATCGTCTAGCAATGCTGCCATTGATGGCAGGGTGGAGTGGAATGCGCTGTCCATTAGTTTGTATAGGTCTATGATGGGCGGGCATACATCAGGTCACAAGCGCTTGTGGTTAGATTGATTGTAGCTGATTCTGAAAGTAAATTCAATTGCCATATGATATCGCTTATGACATAGCCCATGACTAAATAATTAACAGTCATGATCACCAAAAAACCAATTTTTCCTATCACTGTGCATTTTCCCCAGACATAGCAGTTACAGTAAAATTACTATACAATTGTAATGGGAAAAACATTTTTTAAATTTTTTCCATGATAATAGTTTTTTTTTTAAATCTGGGGAAGTATAAAATATGCGTGCAGTAATATTCTAGCTATCATGAATGTTTATTTAGTCATGATATAGCCCGTCGGTCATTGGTCAACCATTATATCTTTAATCATGGTTTATTTATTATTCAATTGTATTAATGGAACGATATTGTTTTCCAGGTAGATAAATAGTAATATATCAGAAGGTATTTTATATCTTATAAGATATTCATAAATATGATTTGTGTATTGGTATAAATTTATATATTAACTTTGATATTGTTTTTACAAACTGCATAAATAAAATTATTTTAACCTTACTTATAATCAAGGCCGGGCATTAACGAGTTAAAAAGTTAAAAAGTTAATTTAATTTTAACTTTTTTACTTAACCAGTTACTTTTGGTTTTTCATTAACTTAACTGTTAACTTACTAAATTTCTTTTTGAATTAACGTGAAATTAACGAATTGATTTTTAATTTTAAGAAGTAAGTTTAGTAAATTTATTTTTAATTTTATTATATTTCACTATTTCAGTCTATTTCATTTTCATGTCAAAAAATTATTACTGTGAAATGTTTAAAGTTAAAAATGTATATCATTCGAATCTAACTTATATGGAAATACTGTATAAACTATAAAGTATAAACACTATAGTCTATAATTTAGTTTTGGGTTGGAAAAAATTTAAGTACACTAGCGTTGTATAAACAATTTAACTTTTTTTAAACAAAAAGTTAGCAAAAAGTGTATATTAAGTATTAACTTTTAACTTAACTGAGTTAACCTATAGTTAAATTAACTTTTAAATTTTAACTTTTTGTTATTGGTGTGTACCTATTAACTTAACTGAGTTTAAATAAATCATTAACTTGTTCAGCCTTGCTTATAAGTATGTAATTCTGTTATCAGTAAATTATACATATTATAGTTTGTACTTTAGGAAATAACTACAGTGGCATATGTATCTATCTCTACAATAAATATTACAGAATATAGTTATGCGGTGTACTTGAAAGTTACTGTTTATAATATCATATTATTACTACAGTGATTAAGTGACTGACGTTTTAGATTTTCTACATACATTTGTATCATAATACAATGTACCTAATTTACATTGTACTAGTATAAAGGTTGAAAAACGACTATTAATATGATTATTGATTATTGCGTTATTAATCTTATTATTAATCTTTAGTAAACCGTTAGAAAATAATGAAGATCACTTTAAAGTTTAAATTGACTCTTTGATGGTCACATATCAAACCAAATGATTGAGTAATTTTTTTACCCAGTTAGATAAAAATGAACTAACTATTTTTAATTGAATAATTAATCCTTAATTTTTGTAGACTAAACAAGAGATTTTATTTGAATTAACACGTATATTTATTATGTTACATACATGATTAAATTGATGATAAACTCCAATAAACCATGGACCTAGTATGGACCAAATACGGGAGGGGACGCTTTGGGAGCTGAGCCAACAATTTATTAAGTCATTAAATTATATATAACAATAAACAATAACTCCTCTGCCTTCGCCAAAACATTAGTGATGTCTGATAAAAATTCTTGAAACATAATTTTGATTTCCCTGTTTAGTTAAGCAACTGTAACAATAAGAACTGACAAACGTATTGTTTTATTTTGTGAGAATGTTTAGGTTAAAAAATCTTGTATAAAATATAGGTGAGAAAAAAATAATTATTTATATTCAACTATAATTGTAAACATAAAAATAATTTAAGTTTATTTTCTATTTCTCATAAACATAAACCATGTATATTGACGTTCGTAATATTTTACGACTTTAATGTAACATTTTTGCCTATACTCAAACCCTTGGTGTAATAATACTGAATACACTTACTTTGTAATATTATGTATTTTTGGAATCTTTTCTACGATATAAATTCAGTGGGGACATTTTTATTTTCCCCGTTGGGCCCCTAAACCAGTATTTATCCATTGGGACCCTTTGATCGAAACGTCTATAGGTACATTATATACATTTAAAGTTTTAAAAACGTATTAATTATCTATTTACTAGTAGGTACCTATATAATATAGCCATATAGGTATTATAGATTATTGACTATTTAATTGATAAAGCTCATTAGCCATTAGCCTATACTTATTAATCATTAAAAATATTTCGTGCCGTAATATTATTATACTACTACCGTGTTTATTATCTAATTAGTGATAATATAATAAATAATAGTCACTTTAAATTTAATATTATTCGTACTTAATTTACTTATTCATCGGAAAGAGCTAAGTTTAGAACTTGAAAACCTTTTTATCACTAATTATTGTCAACTTGAAAAATGGTGTTATAATGATACATTGAATCTGGTGGTGATGTTAAAAAAAAAATGTTTGGCACGAACTACGTAGTGGTTTTAAAATAAAATTTTAATGTTTTAATAAAAAATACATATTTTAATGTTATTTTGTCTGATTATTTGAATTGACGTTTTATTAAACATACTACACAGTAAAATTATGTGGAGACGAAAATTGGTGAGTGATATTTTTAAAGGAGTTATATTTTGGTTCTGTGGCCCCTACAAATATAACCTGGTAACCAAAGAAATGTGGCCTTCCGAAACAATTGACGAACTTTGTTGAACGAATGAAATTGTGTACCAATGTACCTGTAGGAAATGAGTTGCAATTATAATACGGTAATCGCACAATACGTAAACGTCACATACGTGTAGCAATTAGCTGCAATTATTAATATTTACTACGATAAATAATAGTATATATTATGAAAACGAGATCATCTTGTTCGACCACGAATTGTCTATGATTATATTATTTAGTAGGGAAAAAAATAAACGACACAGTTACACAGGGGAAGAACAAGGGGCTGAAGTACCTATAATAAACATGTACAATAGTAATTTTTTCATATTTATATTTTCGTAAGCCAAAATATACCACAGTGCAAAGTTCAATAACTTTATAATATATGATATTCAATACAGTATATTAACCTCTGTCTAAAATTATTTGAACCCAATTGAACTTCCAAATTAGTATTAAATTTCATGTGAAGAAAATAATAGGATATTAAATCCTTATTTTGACGTTCAACCAGTAATTTGATTAGCAATTAAATCGGCACCCGTACCTATATTATAATGAAAGTAATATACTGCATATTACGCATATTTACGTCAATATAGTCATTTAAAAAGCGCTTACAATAATAAATTTAGTTGATTCATAATTACCTACATATGAATAATAACCGTAAAATATTTCAGAAAACTAATGAGTCTTAATTGTTTAATAATATATTGATGTGTTGGGATTCTTGTTAGTTGTAAGAATTATAGGTGTATACCCGTAAAAAACAAATATTTCATAATTCACAATGTTTACTTTACTCAGTGACGAGTGAGGTACTCATACTACCTACATAAACAGTTTTAAAAATAAACAAAGTAAAATGAAAGAAATATAAATACCTACGTCATTGAATCGATCCGAATTCAAATATGATTTAATAATAGTGATGGAACACTCTAGACTTTCTATTGCGGTAGGCGCATGGGGCAAAATCTTAATTGAATACAGAATATACTAGATTTGATATATTTGTGTACACATTTCGTTCATTGCAAGGCTGAAAATATCTGTGTACCTATAATAATAATAAAGTGATAGTGTGTTATTGTTTCACACTTAAGTACGATGATTATAAATCGTAGAATTTGAAAACACTATTGTTACCGTAGGATTTGCATTTTCAAAAATAGGTGGGACACCTATATATAGGTTATAAGTATATCAAGGGCTTCTCGAATGGTTTTTAAAATGTATGTTATCTACTCGAGAAAAGCATTGACGATTGTAGATT
Source organism: Acyrthosiphon pisum (assembly GCF_005508785.2). Lineage (NCBI taxonomy): Eukaryota > Metazoa > Arthropoda > Insecta > Hemiptera > Aphididae > Acyrthosiphon > Acyrthosiphon pisum. Next base: position 42,985,995 of record NC_042494.1, on the reverse strand, counting down.
TCGGAAGTGTATATCGCCAGTCAAAATACAATTAGTATCGACAAAATAAGATGCACTTATATATAATATATATATACGTAGCCATGTAGGTATTATAATTATAATTATAATATATAATATATATTATATAGTATACCTACATATAAATTATAAAATCTATATGTAAGTATATGTAGGGCTATTGCAGAAAGTTTGACATTTTTAAGCATTCCTTATACGTTAAAAATAAATTGACAATACACTAAATATGAACAATTATCAATTATACATTATAGTAAAACCATTATGCATTCATCGTTTGGCTCAGAATTAAAATTCAAGACATTTGTCAAGTCAAACGAATAATAGTTATTCATAAAGATTATTGAGATTATTGAGTTTATCTTTGCGCAAAAATCTAAAAACTCATTTACGAGTATTTTATATTATGTACTTAACTAATATTGTATATATACACACATTCTAAAAAATATATATTATTATACGATGTACATATTATTATTGTATTAGATTATTTACTTGTAAAATAATTGTTACCTTATGATGTACCTATATATGATATTTTCATGCAAATTGGAAATTTCTATAAAGCATAATCAATTTAAGTATATAGAAAATTAGTGTTTACAGCATTAGAACGTTTTCAATAATTTAAGCTAAAATTCAGATTTTGATTCATTACATTTAAAAATACTTACGTCAACAAGTTGAAAAAAAATGAAAAGCGTGATGATATTTCCAGCTTAAAACAGAGGAGGCCGAACTATTCAATATATACATATAAATAATACATAATATTTTGTTGAAAATAATAACATGATGTATAGGTAGATTATATTATTTAAAAATAAGTACATATTTTTTAAAAGCTGTTAATTCTTTGTCATGTTCAACATAAATAAAATAAATAATTTGTAGGTACTTGATATTAAAATTTCGTTCCGTGAAATTCTCGTCCATAAATTTGTTTTCGAGAATATTATGCTCATCGTTACATTTTAATAATATTTTCGAGCGCGGTGCGAATATTTGTTAAAATAGAATAAAAAAAATTAATAATAATATATAATATAACGTATTGTATAAAATTAATAATTATACTTCAGGGGTGACCAAATGGTCCACGCGGACGCATTCTATATTTTAAATTATTATTTTTGATTGGAAATTAAATTTGGTTTTTAAAAAATCACACGTAACCCAAATCATAGAAAATTAAAAATATTTTGCGATTTTATGTCGTAAAAGCACTTAAATGCCCACTATTAATAAAATATGCATCTTTAATAGTAGGATTATATACGCGGTGTCCTACGTGAATCCGACAAATGCGACAAAAAAACAAAATAGTTTGTATTTCGTCGCATCGGTCGCATCGACTCATAGGCGCAAATAGGGGGGGGGCTTTAGGGGCTAAGCCCTCCCCCAAAAATGTCCATAGCCCTCCCAAACATTTCCTACATTTTGTTTTAAGCTTATTCAATATTATTAAAGTAAGGCTCTATTAGCCCTATTAGCCCCCCCCCCAAAAAAAAAAATCTCAAACGCTATTTGCGCCTGTGCGCATCATATTGCGATGGAACAGCATGATCAGAATAGAAATAATCGGACTCGCTGGATTTACGTAGGACACAGCGTAAGTGTCATAGATTACTTATATACCTTTAACACCGTGTCCTACGTAAATCCGAAAAATACGAATAAAACAAAACAGTTTGTATTTCCTCGCATCGTATTGACACGGAACAGCATGATCAGAATAGAAATCGTCGGACTCGCCGGATTTACGTAGGACACGGCGTAACATAATAACATAATATGATTAAAGAGCAGGCTTTTTCATTGGTATACTCACAATTGTTTCGGTCTCCGGCGAACAGCACATTGTACCGGCTAAAGTCAGGCCGGCCGCCAAACTTAGAACCATTGGTGATGAGGACTTCCTTGATGGAATCGAAATCGTTGACGATCACGCACGGCATCGATCCCATGGTCATGGAGAATACAGGCCCGTACTTGTGGGACAGCTCGGTGAACCGATGGAAAGGTTTGTCCCGGTGTCCGTCCATGGCGTGCAGCGCCCCTATGACCGGGTACGCCGTTGGGCCGTCTGGCACGGCGGTGAGGGCGACGGCGGCTGTGGATTTGCCTGGTCGACGGCGTGATGTCCAGGGCCCGCGGCCACTAGCCGACTTGACCGCCAGTATCAGGAGCACGACGGACAGCAGCAGCAATAGCACTACGGTTACGTTATCAGCAGCAGCAGCCACTACCCCTTTCGCGGTGTCCATAGCCACTCTGCTTCAGCCACCCGCGGTCCGCCGGCTGTGTACTGTGCGCGAGTGCGCCCCCAGTGACTACGCCTGACGAAGAAGAGGAGCACACACACGTGCGCGGCGCGCGCACACACCTTCGGATGTTGAGGCCACGGCCGTCCGCCCCCTCCACACCCCAAAGACGCTGCCCAGAGTACGCACGTTGACGGGTGAGCGAGTGTGTGAGAGAATGAGGGAGTGGCAAACGGAGTCACTGTAAAAAGTGAGAAGACGGAGGATACGGAGGCGCGGGAGAAAAAGGAGAAGAGTCTAAACGCCGTAGAATATAATATAAATATTACGCGCGTGTGTAGTTGATAATAATATATTTTATTATTAAAATATTATTATTCTATTATGTTTTTCTGCGGCTGGTGTGTGGGTTTCTCCTGCGGCGATGGTGATCGTAATTCGTAGACGACGTCGACGACGATGATGACGGGAACGTGTTGCAGCCGCGGACGGGTGAAGCAAGCGGCGGGGTTGTGACGGCGGTGCAGTTGCTGGGCTGATCGGCGAAGGGGATTTTTGTTTTTTTTTTTTATCCCGAAAACAAAAAAGCGTACAACATTATAATAATAATAATAATATTATTTACTGTGCGTATGTAACCACCTATAGGTGTATAATATATTATATTATGTAAAAAATCGTGTAGTGTCGGAGTCGCGTGCACCCGACAAAATGAAAACGCACGTATAATTTACTAATAACGCGCGTCCGTGTGTGGACCCAGCTATATATAGGTGACATCGGTCTCGGTCATATTATTGTTGTATATGTATACAGTATAATATTATAGCAGCGCACTCGGTTTTCCGATGCCCCTTCCCTGCCCCCCGGGCAGCGCAGCGCTATTTTGCACGCCTATATAGTACAAATATCGTACGTATATAACGACGATATACTAGTATGTATATATACGTTGCTATATATTATGTGTGTGTGTGTGTGTGTGTGTGTGTGTGTGTGTGTGTGTGTGTGTTGAGTGGGAATCGGACTAGAAGAGGAAGAACGCGCGCGCTCGTAAAAAACGAAAATCCAAACGGATATTATATACACCCGCGGACCGTAATAATTATTCTTCGTCATTATAATATTATTCGACAATATTATTATACTGTTTTCGTATCGCGTACGCGTCGCGTTGTAACGTAATAAATATAATATTATTTAATATTACTTGCATCGTTGGAATATCATCGTTGGAACATTATATAATGTAATATTATAATGTATGCACGTGGACGTCCGTTTTTCCGCACCGAGATATAAGTAAAATATCGTTTCGCATTCGGTCGTCACGGACCCGCGCGCGCGTTCCCGTCGTCGCTCCATCTTTAACTAGTTTATATATATGTATATTATATTATATATAAATACGTATACTACTATATATACCTAGCCAATTACATTTTTTTTTTGTTCATCTATCCACCGAACCGGAATATTGCACTGCTGCAGGTAAGCGCTAACCTAACCATTTACGAGGTCTTCGTATCGCGATGTACGCACAGTGTATTTATAAATATAATATAATACACGATGCACACACTACACATAATATAGTGACTATAATATATTATATACCTACCAGCCTATACATAACACGGTGCACACTATAATATATTATATACCCACCTCCCTATATAGTATATATTATATAATAGTATATTATATACCCCCACCTGTCTATGTATTTATACTTTGGTCGGAGCCTGCGACGGCCGTAAAAATCTATATAATATTATAATAGGATTCACAGATTTATTTATATATCTCTATATGTATATGTATATATATATATATATATGTGTGTGTGTGTACCACACGATACCAGTTTCTAAACACGCTTGTTATAAAATATAAATGGTCGTAGTTAAAAATATGTTGGTTTGGGGCTTTGTCACTGAAAGTATGTTTATATATATATTTGGATGATACCTACTACCTACATAATATTATTATTATATGTTGGTCTGGAGTTTTGTCGCTGAAAGTGTTTATATATATATTTGGATGGTACCTATACATATTATTATTATAATATGTATACGGGCAGAGACCGTTTATAATAGGTCTATGCATTTATTATACGGGACGGTAAAGTCGTTGACGATATCGAAATATAAATAATTATTATGATGTAATAAAAAAATGTAAATTTCGACAGGTACCCGAACTAATATCGATGATACCGAATACGAAATACCGATGATGTGAGTACCACATCGCGGTTTTATCTACGACCAGCCATTTTTAGTGGCATTCCAATATTGCACTGGTGTGATAGTGTGAGTGTATGAGACTTGGACGCGTGTATGTCACCCGTTAATATTTGATTCTAAATACTTTATATTATTGATATGAAATCAGTAATTTTTATATTTAACATATTTTATAATATACAAATATCCGATGGAATTGTAAAAGTAGGTATCTACTAAAGATACAAATGGTTTTTATGTACGTAATAGGCATAATAATATATAAAAACTAAGTTTAGGCAAGTAATAAGTATACATAATTATGAGTTGGATTGCTGACTCGGCAGTTGGATAGAAGAGATTCCGCATCACTTCTGTTGAAACCAATTTCGGAGGGTTGTGTGCGAAAATAAGATAAAAATAAAAACATTTATGGTTTCACAGACATAATAATATCATGTAATAATTTCATTAACAAGCCTCTAATTAATATTATAATATGATACACACTTATCGACTTTTCATAAGTATTAATATTAATGAATACCATTTATAATAAACATACATGGGTGTAAGATTTGATAATGTTTAATTTTGTATAAACTAATAATAATAATTTATATTTCAAAAACTATTTATGTACACATTTTTCTAAAACAAACTCGTATAGGTATATATATTATTTAACTCTTTTATTTCATTTTTTAATTGACATTCGTTAAACGATCTAACTACTTTAAACATACGTTAACTATAAATAATTTGTATTAAATATGGTTAAAACATCTGTAGTTTCAGTCTAAACCAACTACGATTAGTAAAACCAAAATTTAACTATATGCACATCCATCCTAGTTTTGACTGTAAAATGTAATAGTAAATATTTATATAATATAATATATTGCACACGTGCATATTTTATACTTGTCAATTTGTAAGTAAATTTTGTTTGCTCTGACAGTTCGTTTTTGTTTATTCAGTCGAATCAACGAAACAATACTATAATTAACAAGACTTCTGCTCCATGCCAAAATCCTAAGAATAAAAGAGCAATATTTCGGTTTTGATACATATTTGATAATATAAAATCGATATTTATACAATAATAATTTATTAATTTAATCACATTGTGTATTATCATAAAGGTTTGACATTTTGAAAAAATAATGTATAACATATAATATTATGATTAATGTGCCATGAATACTTCTCTATAATAATATAATAAATAATAATATACTATTTTTCGTTGTACGCGTCATGCGAATAAAGGTTTACAAAATATGTATTATGCGATGTTTCTCGATTTCCGTTCGTAGAATACTATTAATTGTTTTCAACATTACACAAGATTTGTATAAATGGTTCAATAATTCAGCTGAATTGGATTTTTTTGAACCAATATGGACTCGTTTTGATGACCTGGAATCAAACCACGGTGTTATACACTTCGTCGATTCCAGTAGAAATAGAACAATACAAATTATATAGACACCGAGGTAAAACGTCATGAACTATATTATATTATTCTATAGACGTATTAAATTCTTGCGTAGGTGAATTTACACTTCACACAATATGCAGTTACACACTTACACGTCAATATGCGGTTATAGTGAAAAAAAATTGTTTTTAAATTTTCAATATTTACCGGTTTATTATACCTACTATACAACAGCAATATATTATTATCATGGCATCACGTATAAATCACATAAAACACGTATTATAAAACAGAATAAACATGACAATATTATTGGCAGGTATTATGATCATAATAAAGTTCATGTATTATAACAAAAATCTATATTTGTTTTCAGTTAAAATACAAATTTTACTTGTAAATAAATCATAGTTTTTAATAATTATTTCTTCTATTAACAGTACTATTTAAAACCAGCTGTCCCGCACGGCGTTGTCAGAGACAAAGATTTGCTTTTTTTTTTATAAATTTATACAATATGTAACCAATGGCAACCTTATAAATAAATTAAAAAAATATTCTTTGTTCGTGAGCTATCTTTTAGCTACCTGAGTATAGGGATTGAAAAAATAAACTATAAGCATTCTCTAATTAGGTACCTAAATCTTTATACGAATTACTTTTTTATTGAAAAAGGTCCAGTGGCTTTTGTGTCTATTAACTTCGGAAAAACCAACGCAGGTTAAAAATATTATAGCGACCAAATAATAAAACTATAAGTTTTAATTATTATATCCAATCAGTTATAATATTATATTATGTAACCTGTGGGCTGTGGCAACCAATTATATAGAAAAAAACCAATTTCTACTAACTTGCTAATATTACTAGATATATTATAATATTATACAACCAATGTGCAATGGTAACCGCTAACCAATACCTATACATAAATCCTATTGAAAAAAGACCTTTCAGTTTTTCACGAATTTTACAATTTTTCTTTCTTTTCAGAATACTACAAAAATTAAAAAAAAGAGCCAAATCGCTCCAGCCGTTCTCGATTAATGTGGTGACCAACGAACAGGTTTTCATTTTTATTATATAGATAAAATTTGGAAAAATAAATTAAAATAGATCTTTTGCGGTGCAAAAATAAACTGTACAAATACGTACTATTTCTATAAGTTTTAATCATATAATAACTATAATAACCCGCGTGTTTTTTTTTTAACCAAGACGAAATCTTTTAGTGGCAAATGTTATAGTATATATTTTATATAAATAGTATCTAATAAAAAAAAATTATATTATAAAATAAAATTCACTTTTTATCTTTGACTTTAAAAAGTTTATAATGAAGATTTGAACATTTCATTTCATAAATAATTAGATACAATTTCAAGATTACTAGAAAGATATGTACATTGGGCTATTTGATTGCTTTGCTCTGTCTCATCTATGTATAATGTTATATCTAAAATATACATAATGGGTATTACTTATCTATAGGCATTATCGTTTAAACTTTAAAGAGATTTAATCTAAACCAAAAATTGTTTACGTTAATGAAAAAAATAAACAGTGTACCACTTTAATACCTATATCGATTTCTGAATGTTTTCTAATAAACCTTTTGAATAGGATTAAAAACTTCATTTTAGCATAAAGTATTGTATAGTTATAAATTACATGTAGTCTTATAGGACGTTGTATTTTTCGTAAGGGTAGTAACAGGTAGATAAAACAAGTCCGTTTTTTTTGTTTTTTTTTAATTAACTTGTATTCTTTCTTCGTATGTTGTTATTATTTTTTTTTTTACATAAGAATTAGTCGTGATCCTGAAATGAAAATGTTGTTCTATTCAGATGGTAAAACCGGTAGGCAATCAGCACACCTGTTTGTTACTCCTTCAGACGACTGTTTCGCCTGTATCCTCTTTGCATACGCTCGACCAGAGATGAACAAAAAAAAAAAAAAAAACATTATCTTGCTGTAAATATTTTATTTAACACGCTGGATAATGATCGGTAGTGAACAATGCCCGAAGGGTTACACCAAGGCCACGGACTAGTGGCCCAGTTTTATGGCGTTTGTAAGGGCACGTTTACACCCTTTATAGAAATGAAACTATCGTACCTACTGTATAAGTAGGTTTCAAATTGAAAAAGTAAGTTATGCTCTTTAGTATTTATTATTTTTAATTTACGTAAGATATTTAAATAAATAGCATAACTTAATTTATCAATATCTTACCTAAATTAAGAATTATAAATAAGAATGCTTTACTATTGTATGTCAAACATTTTATTAAATAAACATAACATACGAATACGGAATAACATAACACAGTTCAAACATAACAATTAAAAATTTAAAATCGTGATAACGTTGTAGGTACACGCTTTTTCAGTTAAATTTTTACGAACATTACTTATACCTATACTCTTTAACAAATCTGAATAATTTTAAATGATTTAACATTATGTTACAGTGATGTACAAATTCTTAATTTATTACCTATATAGTATATCTATGCAAAAGACTAAAAGACAAATGAACTTAATGTAAAAGTGTCTTGGTTAGATTTGCTCTGATTATTATGATCCTTTTAAACTTTTTAAATGCTTTCAAAATACCTTTTCTTTGTGTTTTATTCCAAAATATTTTTTTGTCTTATTACCGTTGTATTTCAACGAACAATATTTTTGTTTCGTATGTTACAATTTTAAAAAGTGGTCTTCAATGATATTTTATAATGCTACTAAGAATGTTTAAGACTTCATTAAATACACAGATTACACGATACCTAAAATTCACATCTACCTTGCTGAAGTTTAACTTGATATTATAATAGGATAGGGATTTGACATTTGAAATTCTTGAACTATTTAAAAAATGTATTTATTTATTAATTATTTAATTTAAATATTTATTAATAATATTGTAAGTATACATTTGTGATAAACGTTTTTAAACGAATTTTGTATTTTTAAATAATTTTAAAATGTAGGTATTTGTATTTATATATTCTAATACTTTTGAAAGACAGTATTCCAATAATACGTATTTCCATATTTCAAATACAAATGACACCAAAAGTATTTAAATACGTATTCTGAATACATTATTCGAATATCATATTATACGACGATAGTATTTATTTACATACGTTGTTTAAACATTTAGTTGAACTGATTCACATAAATTTATTTACTTTTACTTTTTAGTTGAGTTTTTACTTATCATTTATCAATATTTATCTATAATATATTCAATAAGCAACGAAATCGACATATTTGTGACAAATATTCGTTAGAAACATGTTGATAAAAACTATTTCTAACCGTACAATCTAGATGCCTAGCCTAAATGATTCCAATATTGAAATTTTTAACAAACAATTTATTATTATGTTATTCTTAGAAGAGTTTTCATTTTGTGTTTCAAAATTGTCTTATTATATTGCACTGCAGAATATTAAAAGACAATATATCGATGGCTTGATTCAAACATTTAGTACGTAAAAAATAATTAATTTTACAGTAGAACCAATTCATTTTTTAAATTTTGTATGTATCACTGAAGAGATTATGGAATAATTAAACCAAAATGAATAGTTGTGATGCACTGCTTATTTACCCTATCAATGATATTATAAAAAAAACTCTTTATGAGTAGAAGACATTTTAAAGATAAATAAATTAAAACTGTACTTAATACATTTTAAAATGAACAATATTTATTTATAGTACTTATCACATAAATACATAATAATCCGCTGTCTATCGACTTAAATATGTACAATATTACTTACCACATATTTGCAAACATACAATTATGAATAAATTATTACTATTCTTAAACTATTATGCATTTGACTCATTTTCGTCAAAAAATGTACTTACAAGATTTTTAAAATAAGCCATCGATTTATTTATGATTGTAAATTGTAAAGACGTCATTAATCATTATAATATTATGCTCACATATACATTTAGAATGTTGATGGTTCCGGTTCTGCAAATTATTTTTTTTTACTGCATAATTTATTATCAGTAAGCAATTTACTTTTTAATTTTTTATTCATCGACAGGTGGTCATGACCGAATAACGGTACCTTAACCGTGATTGAAAGATCTATTACGTTTTTATGATTCAATTTGTTTTCGCCATATGAAAGCATTTCATTGCATAACCTTGAACTTGGCCTCAAACTGTGTTTTAACGTCACTGCCATTCGTTACAAGCGTCCGTATCTGCACGAAATCATCACAAGCATTTCTTTTCAAGACGTGTATCGTTATTGTTGTATAATATTATATTCATTATTAATTGTCTTTATATATAGTCTGCAACGAATTTAACTTTTTTAATTTTGTATAAATATTCGGCCACGGATTGAAGGTATATTATACTACAGTCTGTAAATTTGAGAGTTCCAGAGTTAAAACAATATCGGCAAAATAGAGACTCCCGTTGGCCGTTTTAGTGCAACAGTGTTGACATTGTTTTCTACAATCGATTTGCCCTAATTTAGGTATTTTGAATGGCAATTTTTTTTTATATGTTATAATATTCACGTTCTACATAAGTATTTAATTCGCAGTTCAGCGAAAATCACGAAGTTATTAGATCATATTATAATAAATGTGTTTCAGAATTTTTTTTTCTTTTTCGTGAATACGCCAGCACTCATTTATTGCTGGAGAATCAAAATACTGACAACCTTGATTTCGTTTGGATACACGCCTATATGCGCCTAAAACGAATACGGGGTTTGAATGCGGCTATGCATAGGTAGTGAAACCATAAAAACCACAAATTTCGTATGTGTGAACGTACCCTAGCTACAACTACACCACCAACTTTCAATAATGCCGAGTAATAATTGGTTCTAACAACAATTGGGGAAACAAAGAAGATTGTGCATTAACGAGGGTAGGTTTCTATACAATATATATTATGTACATGTTATATGTGATGTTTATATATACTGCCTACCTACTACCTACATAAACGAGTATATAGGTATAGGTACGCGCAGGCATCGCTTTATTACCAAAAAAAAAAAAAGAAAGAAAGAAAATAAATAACTGACCAGTGGCTACCATCATCAAGTTGCCGAAGGGTGGCCAAGGTCGCGTGTTGTGGAGCAGCACTCTGTGGACTGTAACAGTGGAACCAAGGACAACCACTTGTTAAATGATTTTTGTTTCTAATATTCGACGGTGACTGAAAGATGTAATGCCATCAGTGAAATTGAACACTTTTTTCCCCTAGATATTGATGGTAGAATATATTATATATATGTATACACATTAAACATAAATAACAATAATATGTAAACGCGCCTGAAATTTTATGCTGTGTAGGTACACCATTGATATTTATGTACGAGTATATTATAATTTATAAGCATCGGTGTAGAGATAATGTTTCTCACGAATCATCAGCACTTATATGAAACAATGTACAGTTATGTGAAAGTAAAAAATGTGCATAATAATAAATAATCAATCTACATGCTATGCATGCATACTATGCAATATATACTATGTAGATTGTATATGAAATATGATTATATATTGCATAGTAAATACTAACCTGCAGCAGACTACCTATATATAATATATATTGAGTCGAGTGACTTGGGCGTACTATACACATATATATCTATAGAAGATACCTACCTTATTAACAACAACGTACACTATATATATTAATATTATACTTGCAAATTCAAACATCGATTCAATAACGAAGAATTCTCATATATATATATAATATATTAAATAATAATTGCTATTAGCTAAACTTTGACATATAGGAACCAACCTATTATTATATATAATAAAATGTGGTTTATACACGTTTTATTTATCGAACAAAAGTCGTGTTAAATACAATCTTAAAATATTTTTTTTTAATTATAACATTGTATAATATGTATATGAAATTGTTACATGTTTATACATTATAATTAAATTCAATTAAAATTTAAAAATGGTATAATGCATTTGCATTTTATATTTTTAATTTTCATATGGGTACCTAGTATTTAATATCTAAACATAAAATATTTATACATATACAATTTATATAATTTAATATTTTGTAAATGCATTTTGATTAAAATTTTCTTTTTTTTTTTTATGTAAAATACATTTTAAATTTTTACCAAATCTTTGAAATATTTAGTTAGCTCGTTAGATAGCTTGTATAATATATATATTTCATATTGGTCATGTTATTATACTTTACTGACTAAATGTATCTATATATATTACATATGACGCAATATGTAAATGTTCATATTATGTAAACTAATATTTATGTATCTACCTATAATAATGCTAAACTATTCCAAACGAGTTAAGATAAAAAACATTTTCTATCTCTAATATTTTATGTTGTAAATAGCTAGAGCTCTAAAGGTCATGGATAAAAAGGATTTACATCAAAAATATTATTGACTATATTCACGTGAAAACGAAAATGAAATAAGAAATCCAGTAAAATTATATTTTACATTTCATACAGTCATACGGTTAAATTATAAATACCTACATATTTACATTTAAACTTTTAAGTATAACTGTATGAATCATTGAATAAAATTAGTGTAAATAATAATGGCCAAATCATTTTTAAGTAACATTTATAGATGACAAAAAAATTAGTCATTCGTGTTAATTAAAAAAATTTAGTAATACCGTGTATTATTAGTGATAAGTGAATGTAAAAAGAATATTATTATATCAATGTACATTATTTTAACTTTAAAATGTAACTTAATAGTTGATTGTAAACATTTTAAAGTATTCTGAAAGATAGCTTGACAAAATTATAAAATTGTTTATGACTTGTTCTTAGTTTTAACAACTGTACCTATATATAATTTTTAATAAAAAAAAACTACCAATGCTCATTCACTTTGTTCGGTTAAAATTATGATAGGTATTGAAATATAAAATAAATTGATCACTAACATAATATCTGTACAATATCAATTTTTAGTATTGCAAAGCTCCTATAGCTATAGGTAACCCTTAGGTATTTTTTTTATTGTTTTAATCTAATCACGCTGTATACTCATATTACAACTCTCCGTACACTCAATGACAATAATAAACTAAAAATAATAAATACTAATAATTATTTTCAAATTCTAAAAACAATATGATCCAGTAGTATCTATTTTGTAATGTTTTATTATACATTTACACCAGACACCAGTATATCATATATATATACAGGGTGTAACAGATAGAACTGACTTTTGGAATAACTTTTGTTTTAATCAATATTTTAAATTTTTTTTTTTTATACATAATTTATAGCCACTTGCGCTACATGTGTAATAAAAAAAAAATTATTTTTATTTTTTAATACCAAAAATTTTAAATTTTAAATTTGATTTAATTTTTTTTTGAATAAATTCAAAATAGCCAATTTGCGAATCTGATTATAAGAACTATTTGGATGGTAAAGACATTTATCTAAATCAAGTAGTTTATTTTTTAGAATTTTTTTAAATTTCAGTATTATTTTGATTAAATTAATTTGGAACACTATAACTTTTTTAAAAATATTATTTTTGGAAATTTGCTAACATGAGAATATTTCTAAAACTATTTACTAATCCTATAATTTTATCAATTTTTGTCATAAGTTTAAGTAGCATAAATTTTTTTTTTTTTTGGTCAGTTCTTTCTGTTACACACTGTATATATATAAATATATATATATACAGAATCATCTTATCTGTATTTTTCTAAATAAATGCTATTTGGTAATTTGACAGTGAACCATTTCAATAACAAATTTTTAATGTTTACAAACATTGAGCACACATTTTTGGTCGCAGTATTTTTAAAGTCATCAAACAACAAATTTAATTTTTGGAAATCATCTGTGTATGAAACCCCCATACGCCATAAACTCGAAATTCCACGTACAAAATATTGGTTATTTGATAAACGAGGCTACCTTGGACAGATAGATAGGAAGTAGAAGTTTAAGTTTAAATGTTGCTCCCTTCAGCCATTGGCTTACTTTCCAAAGATGTCGCATAAAAAATATATAATATCTTGTCCGAAAAATTGCATTTTGTATTATAGTACTTATACGTGGACGTATTTCACTGCGCAGCGATGCACAGTTAAAAATAGCTAGCGTGACTGCATCAAAATTATTGTTATAAATCACAATAATAATATTTTCATTATCTATACGCACACACACAACACAAAACGATAATTACGTACTATGTAATATTATTCAATAGGAAATTTTACGAGGACGTCGACCACGTGTGGTGAAAAATAAAAAGACAACCTATAGCTCTACAACCATCATTAAAGACGGATCGCATGTGTTTTATAAATATTATTGTGTGTAAATGATGCGATGACGGTGACGACTATGGTGAAGATGATGTTGATGATAATAATAATAATAATAATAATAAAGCCATTATATCATTGTTCTCTAGGTAGATAGGTGCGTTGTGTGTATATATTATAAACATATATATAGCCACATAGCCACATAGGTGTCATGATGCCAACGTCGATGAGACGGCCGACCAGCCGGTTTCGAAGATGAGCGCAAGAAGCCCGATAATTAAATACAATAATAATAATAATGCATAAACACGAAGGCTCAGCCACTGACGCCAATTCTCTTTCTTTTACTCTTACACCTTCTCCTTTTCTCTTTCTAACGTCTTAACACTCGTCGTCCTTACCCTTGACCGCTAACGTTTCAAACGTGTTTTGCCGTTACCGCCAACGAGTGCGAAAACTTCCTATTTTAAATTTATTATCGTTCATCAAATAAGCGCGCGTGCGTTGAACACAACATTTAAGTAAAAGGTACATGTACCTACAAAATAAATGGATTTTTATTAATTTATTACACACAGACTCAATGTACTGACTCTATCATCGGCCTATGATTGCCTATGGAAGTGTTTCTTAAACTTTTATATCCGTGGAACCTTTCTTTATGTCTACTTTTATCGTGGATTCACTATATTTTTTTTAGCTTTTTAGATTTTTTTATTTAGCTTTCAATAATAGGTTATTACAAGGCAAGTTATTTGCTTGGCAATTAGAACCCCTACTTTGTTTAATTGTCATTTTTAGCGTAATTGTACGTAAGGATTATTTGCAATAAAAATTATAATAATAATTTCATATAATAATTATTTTGTGTTATACTGTATTTAATTCAAAAAATATTTTAAATAACAGACAAATAGGACTTCCAAATTTTAATTTTTTATGAGTTTCGTGGAACCCAAAGTGGATCATAGTTTAAGGAACTCTGGTCTCCGGGATTTCGATTATGGTTATTAAATATTTTTTTACCAACCTGTTAACATTTTAAAATTGTTTTTTTCGTAGCATTAACTTTTGGATATTTTTCTTTTTTCAATTTTTATGAATAGCAAATTAAATTTTTTTTAAATTCATATTCTGAACTTCTCTAGCAGAACATTTTTATGTCTGGTCTATGGATAATGCGATTTGCGATTGAACCAATATAATACTTCTTTTTATTACTAAACTTAAGTTTTTAATGAACCTGAAGCTAGTGTAGTAAAGCAAAATTTCGCTTTTATGTCAGGTAATCATAAATCACTTTAGTACTATTAAAACCTCTAATCACTATATTATGTATGAAAGGTGGGTTGATTAAAATGTATCCAAACCTTATTTATCTAAATAAATGTATAAGTTATGACTTATAAATAATTGACTATTGGCCATTTGGCCCAATGTAATTCAATAATATATTGTATAACTAGATGGGTACATAAAAAATTAAAAAGTAATAAAATAAATAGAAAATCAATAGGTAGGAACTACAACATGTATAGTATATATTATATCATAGAACGTATAAATATTAAAAATGGTACAAATATAAAAAGCTTTACATTTAAATGATTACTTAATTATAGAACTAAATATCGAAATGTTTGCATTTACTAGTTAATGATAAAATTCTCCCTGAACTATACAGATACATTTATACCCAGTATATCGAATTACCTACTTAGGTACAATGGGCATGTACCAGTTGCCCTCAACCAAATGTACCAGTTGCCTTAATATGTTAATATATACACGATTACAATATATAGTCTGTAAAATAGGGGAGGTAAATATACAAATAAAAAATAAAATTATTTATAAAAATAAAGTAAAATAGTATAAAATTATAGAATCAAATTTTGATATTTGCAATTATATATGATATTGTATTTTGTAATAAAACAAATACATACAGTGCTATAAGCAGTGTAAACGAAATAAAAAATATTACTAATTGCACATACTTAAACAAAAAAGCCAGAATTGAAGATTTTATAAATAGGTACATATAAAAACAAGAATATTAGTAGACTAGATTTTATAAAATCTATTAGTAATTATTATGCCAAAAAATAATATTTTATCTAATTTTTTTACTATTTTAGATTCTGAGTGGAACGATGAATGTATTGATTTTACAATGATGTGTGTTTTTTTTTTTATTTATTTTTTTT